>NC_041392.1:676911176-676971676 GCF_002162155.2 Triticum dicoccoides
GGGGGGGGGGTTGATCAAGATGTAGAAGAGGGTTGTGATGGTGCTGCAAGGGTTGTTTGTGTTGATTGGAATTCAGTACAATTAGAAGACACTACTGATTTGGTCTTTGCACCAATGGTTGACACTAAGATGGCCAATTTTTTTGGCATTCCAGTAGATCTAGTATATGATCAAGATGAGGAAGAGAGGAATGAACCTAGTTTGCCTAATGATGCTAACAGAGATGCTTGTGAAGATGTGGATGGACAGCTGATGAAAGATGCCGCAGATGATGTAGATGATGCACATGAAGATGAGCTTGTAAGTGTGTATGACAAAGAAAATCCTGTTATTGAAGTAGGCAAGTTGTTCCCAAGCATGAAGGAGTTTAGGATGTGTTTCAAGACTTATGCAGTCAAACATGAGTTTGATGCCAAGACTATGTGGACTGACAGAAAAAAAATTGTGCAAGGTGCAGAGGTTTTGATGGAAGCGTCAACCCTTGCAAGTGGTACATAGCTGCTACAATTCAATCTGATGGAAGTACCATTAGGGTTAATCAAATCCCAAATCCACATACTTGTATTACAAGTTCACAGAGAGTATCAACCATGACATCACAGCTTTGGATTGCAGAAAAGATCACTCCAATTTTAGCCAAGAAACCAAACACTACAGCAAATAAACTTAAAGTGGATTTGGAAAAGAAGTACCCCATTAAGGTGAAGTATACCACAGTGTGGAAAGCAAAACAGAGGGCAATGAAAGAATTATATGGTGGTTGGGCAAATACTTTTAGGATGCTTTATAACTTCAAATCAGAGGTGGAAAAGAGGTCACATGGCAGTGTTGTGGAGATAGATACTGAGTTAACAGAGGATGATAGAGTTCTTTTCTCCAAGTTTTTTATGGCTTTAAAGCCTTGCATGGATAGCTTCAAAGCATGGTGCCATCCATATTTGAGCATAGACTCGTCTTTTTTTTAGGTAAATGAAATGGTCAATTGGCAGCATGAAATGCTTTAGATGGACACAACTGGATGTTCCCTGTTGCTATTGGTTTGTTTCATTCAGAGACAGAGGTTTCATGGACATGGTTCATGATGCAGCTGAAAAGATGCATAGGGCCAGTGTCACCTTTGGCAGTACACACATATGCATATAAAGGGCTAGAAAATGCAGTGAAGAATGTTTTTCCTCATTGTGAGCAGAGGGAGTGCTTTGGCCATATGTGGATGAATTTGATCAAAAAATTCAGAGGGGAAGAATTTGAGAGAATGTGGCCAACAGCAAGATCTTACACCAAACAAACACATTCATATTATCTTGATAAGATAAAAGCAGCATGTAGTGAGTTTGGTCCATGGTTGAACACCTATAATTCTCCATTGTGGTACAGCTCAGGATTTAACAGTGCCATCAAGTGTGATCATATCAACAATAACTTGGCAGAAAGTTTTAACAACAAGATAAAGCAGTTAAAGAACTTGCGTGTGCATGACATGGTTGACCAGATCAGGATCATGATTATGCGCATGTGGGAATTGAGAAGAAGGATTGGTGATTGTCTGCAAGGGATAAGCTTCCAGCAGTGGTACAACAGGTGAGGAACAAGAGCAGGAATCTTACACATTTGTCTGTTGAAAAATCTTCATTGTAGGATGCTGAAGTTAGAGATACCAAGACTGGAAGGAGGCATGTTGTTAACACTGAGTTGCATGACTGCACTTGACTCGAGTGACAACACACCGGGAAACCTTGTGACCATGCCATACTTTTCTTGGCCTCCCAACCCAAGATAAGCATGCACCCATACTTGCATGAATACTACTCAGTGGCAAGATTCAAGGCTGCATATGCAACTTCAATTCCAGCACTTACAGATCAGTCTCAGTGGCCTGAAGTGGAAATTGAATTTCCCATGTGTCCTCTCCTAACAAAAAGAAAAGCTGGCAGGCCTAAAGAGAGTAGATTCAAGGCATGGTTTGAGAAAGGTGGGAGTAGTAAAAAGGGAAAGGGGAAGAAGGATGCAAAGCCAAAAAGGACCCAAAAATAGATGCAAGTTGTGCCAGAAACTTGGGCATCGAAAAGGATCTCCAAAATGTCGTTACACCCGTGAAAGGCTAAATTATGTCTACGTTTGTGTTTTTTTAATTTGGTTGTTGTATTTAATTACTAGCCAAATTACAAGCTTTGTTTTCCAAGAGGAAGCATGGAGGTCAACCCTTTGTTGTTGAAAATTGCTGGGCAATCAAAAAGGCAATGTAACACCTCGATAGTTATGGTACAGTAATCTCATCCAATGATGCCAGGTCATCATAATTAAAAAAATTGCTAAACCTCACTCGTTTCAAACGGAGTTCAAATACAAAATCAAATAACAAGTCCGATTATAGTTTCTTAAAACAATGACTTAATAATGTTAAAATTTTATAAATATTCAATAACTAATTAACAAAAAAACAACCAAGATTTTTGGAAATTAGTAAATGCCTCTAAAATAATCAAAACATGAGCTAACAACATTTAAATTAACCGAGTAAAGAAAAACAAATATTTAAACCATTCTAAAATATCTGAAACTTCTTGTGCTAGATCATTACATAGTCTAGTATTTATGCGCCAATAATATTATTTAACAAAATACCCTTGGTTGCTCAAAGAAGGCAAACCAGAAAATAATTTAAAGAAAACAAAAAAAAATTGGGAGAAGGACAAAACCTGGCACTGTGCACTTGAGGCCCAAGTGCACAACACTAGGCCCAAGCCACCACGCCTCCTCCTTCCTCCCCTGTTCACCAGGTCGTGGTGGCCGGCCGCAGCACGTCCAGGCCGCGGATGAGCCACGCGGAGGCTATCTGCCGTGCCCCGAGCCGATTAAGGCCACCCCGACCCCGGCCAAACCCTAGGCTTCCACTCCCCTCCCCTCCCCTCTCGCCCGGCTCCTCTCCACCCGAGCACGCACCCGAGGCGCCTCGCCATGGCCGCCGTCGACCTCGCCCGCCCAAGCGCTCACCATCGCCCCCGCCGCCTAGGATCTCGCCGGGAGGATCGTCGTCGACCCCTGCTTCATCTACGCCGCTGGATCGAGGCCGGGAGGCCACCACGTCGACGTACACATCATCGAGCTCGTCTGCCTCTGCCTCGGCCGCCTCGTAGATCCGCCGCCTCTTGTCCTCTCCGTGTTCCTCGAGCTCTTTTCCGCACCGGGGTGAGCTCCTCATCCTCCCCCCTGCTTATCCCCTTCGACCCATCGCCGTAAGCCGTCGTCCGCTACCTCCCTTGGCCGCGCCCGGAGTTCGCTCCTGTGTGCGGGCTTCCGCGCCTCTGGCCATGTCCGGCCACACCCAGGACGAGCCCGCCTGCAGCCACCTCCGCCTGCCCGCGCCTAACCACACTGCTGCTGCATCCTGCTACTGCGCCGCTGCTGCTGCTACGGCTTCTTCTGCTGCTGCTCCTCTCATATGCGCGCGCCCGCAGCCGTCGATTGTTGTCGCTGCTTGTTGTTGTCCTGTGCTGCGCACTGCTGTTGTTGCCCTTGCGTTGCTGCTCCTCATGTCGCCGCTGCTCGGCTATTGCCTATTGCCGCTTGCTGCTGCTAGTACTTGGCCATGGCTGCCAACGCCCCATGTGTGTGGTTGTGCGTGAGCACGGCCACACAGTGGTTGGCTAGTGCCACTCCTGTATGGGGCCGGGCCTAATTAGATTAGGAGCTAAACACTATTAATGGCATCTTACTACTAATGGTCACTGACGTTGGGCCCCACTGCCTGAAGAAAACAATTAAAATCATCTAATTGAAGGAAAGTCAATGGCACACGGGACCCACTAGAACTGTTCATATGTGGACCGGTCAATCTTTGACTGAGTCAACACAACCCCACTGTCATACAGACAGGCTGGAGTAGCACTAGGTGACAAAGTATATTCTGCTTTTAATTCGAATTAATATAATATCAGAAAATCATTTAAACTTCGGAAAATCATATAAAATAAACCGTAAGTCGGATGAAAAACTTTGTACATGAAAGTTGCTCAGAACGACGAGACTAATCCAAATATGTAGTCCGTTCGTCCGCCACACGTCCCTAGCATAGCGAACATGCAACAATCCACCTCCGGTTCATCTATCCGAAAATGTCAAACACCGGGAATACTTTCCCGGATGTCCCCCCTTTAGTCGGTAGCACCTAGGACCGCGTTAGGTCATCCTTAGGACCGCGTATTGCCACAGTTATGCTTTGTGATGCATTTGTTTGCTCTGTATCTATTGTTTCTTCCCCCTCTTCTTCTCCGGTAGACCCCGAGACCGCGTTGGTGTGACTGAGTACGACTACGTCACCGAAAACCCTTCTTCTTGTGCAACAGAGCTTCCAGGCAAGCCCCCCTTGTTCATCCTGATATCACCTACTCTTTCCTTCTACTGCTTGCATTAGAGTAGTGTAGCCGTTACTGCTTTCGGATGAACCCATTCTGCTGCATAGCCTGTCCTTGTTACTTCTGTTGTTACCTTTACCTGCAATCCTAAAATGCTTAGTATAGGATGCTAGTTTATCATTAGTGGCCTTACACTCTTGTCTGTCTGCCATGCTATACTACCGGGTCGTGATCACTTCGGGAGGTGATCACGGGTACATGTACTACATACTTTTACATTACCTATGTTACTGTTCGGAGATGGGGGCTGAAGGGGCGGGTGGTTTCATCCAGGTAGTGGTGGGCCTGGGATCCTGACGGCCCCCAACTATTACTTTGTGGCGGAGCGACAGGGCAAGTTGTGACCACCTAGGAGACAGGTGGGTCTGGTCCTGGTCGGTGTCCGCGGTTACTTCAAAATAACACGATTAATGAGATCTTGATATTTGATCTAAGTCTGGCCACTGGCCTATACGCACTAACCAACTACGCGGGAACAGTTATGGGCACTCGACATCGTGGTATCAGCCGAAGCCTTCTTGACGTCAGCGACTGAGCGGCGGGTGCCGGGTTGGACCGCGCAATGCAACTTCCTTTGTAATGGAGGTTGCTAGGTCTGCTCATCGGCCGCGTACGCAACATGCAGGTGTGCAATGGGCGATGGGCCCAGACCCCTGTGCGCTTATGATTTAGACCGGCGTGCTGACCTCTCTGTTGTGCCTAGGTGGGGCTGCGACGTGTTGATCTTCCGAAGCCGGGTATGACCCAGGAAAGTGTGTTTGGCCAGAGGGATCGAGCGTGTTGGGAAATGTGGTGCACCCCTGCAGGGAAGTTTATCTATTCGAATAGCCGTGTCCATCGGTAAAAGGACGACCCAGAGTTGTACCTTGACCTTATGACAACTAGAACTGGATACTTAATAAAATACACCCTTCCAAGTGCCAGATACAACCCAGTGACCGCTCTCTCACAGGGCGGCGAGGGGAGGATCGCCGGGTAGGATTATGTTATGCGATGATACTTGGTGAACTTACCATCTACTTTCTTCTACATGCTGCAAGATGGAGGCCGCCAGAAGCTTAGTCTTCGATAGGACTAGCTTTCCCCTCTTATTCTGCCATTCTGCAGTTCAGTCCACAAATACTACCCATTTCATTAATACCAATGCATATGTAGTGTAGATCCTTGCTTGTGAGTACTCTGGATGAGTACTCATGGTTGCTTTGCTATTTCTTTTTCCCCTTTCCTGGTTATTGCGATCATATGATGGAGTCCAGGAGCCAGAGGATCCCGATGATGTTTCTACTTGGAGTTCGACTTCGAGGAGTAGTTAGGAGATCCCAGGCAGGAGGCCTTGCCTTTTCGATCGTTTCTACTTTTGTGCTAGCCTTCTTAAGGCAATCTTGTTTAACTTATGTCTGTACTCAGATATTGTTGCTTCCGCTGACTCGTTTGTATTCAAGCTGATGTATTCGAGCCCTCGAGGCCCCTGGCTTGTAATATAAAGCTTGTATTATTTTAATTTGTGTCTAGAGTTGTGTTGTGATATCTTCCCGTGAGTCCTTGATCTTGATCGTACACATTTGCATGTATGATTAGTGCACAGTCAAATCGAGGGCATCACAAGTTGGTATCAGAGCCGACTGCCTGTAGGAATCCACCTTTCCAACTCCTTGGCCGAAGTTGAGTCTAGACATTGCAAAACTTTTTACTAACATGGCTGTGTGTCTTACGGGCTCACATCGCCATTGGGTGGTATTAGGATATTTTATTCCTTGACCTATACTCTGGGAGTCTGATCTCTCTTCTATTCGGGTTAAAATGAATTTACTAACTCTAACTTAGGTTCTCGTAACTACTTCCTGTCGGAGATCGACTGCTTCAACAGAAGATTCTGACAATATTCTCCGATGTTCTCCCGAGACTTTGTGCCATCGCTTTTGCAATTCCCTTCCATCGATAAACCCTATGGATAACCACATACACTTGGCATTCATACAATCATTCCCCGTTCATCTTGTTATTACAAGATACCTCGAAATTCTCTCTATTGTTCCGAGAATACTGTGTGCCTGCTGCCTTACAATTCATTACCACATGAATATCCCTACGGATAATTCCTCGCACTTACCAAGTATCCGCTCATCCCCAGTTGTTTATGTATTTCACAAAAGTCTACAAAATACCATTCGATCTTCTGAAAATCCTCAACAACCTATTGCTCTTAAAAGTCTTGCTTGCTTGCATTGTGGTTAATCCCATAAGTATAGTAATCTTATTGTCATCCTTTGCCACTATCATTTTGAGCCCATTGATTCATTAAGTGCGAATGCTCGCAATCCACAACTAGATCCTAGAATTCATCCTTCCGGCTAAGACGTCATTTTAAACATGAGCTAGTTCTCGACTAATCAAATTGCCATCGATTGTACCCTAAGCCTATTCAAGTTAGCCATCATTGATCAGAGCGTTTGCTTTTGGTCTCTTGATTTGGAAATCATAATTCCTTTTGCACTTGATTCAATTAGTCAGTTGTTTCTATAATCTGATCTCCTTCCATTCTTTCTTCTTCTGGTTGAGTATCGATACTCACATCTGATTCTTTATGGACCACCAGACCCTTTGTCGGATTTTGTCCGACAACGTCCTTCATATTCAATAAGCTTGTGAGACTTTCCTCGGATACATAATGCCCTTGGTAAATTGTATCCTCTGCTTTCTCAAGCATGCTCTACTATCGAGCTTGTGTTATTTATTCTTAAAATTTGTGGTATATGCTCCTAAGATACCCCGATGGGTTGAACCAATGCCTTCCCCAAACCGTATGAACCCGAAAGTTTTCGCGAGTCATACTCTTCTGTTGCTTCGCCAAATAAAATTTCAACACTAAAACTTTTTCGAAAACAAGAAGTGAATGAAAGGTTATGCATTGCAAAAATGGGAGTCGACCTTGAACCTTCGTGTTCATGCCCACGGACACGATGTGGAACTCATCATGAAAGCTTCTTGCGATAAAATTTAATCATTTGAATAATTCTTCCAGTATCGTAAATTGGACCCCTTGTAGTTATGGTTCCGACCATGCTAACCTTATTCAATGTATCCGAAAGGAAACCATTCCATGGCCACGTCTATTCTAACAAGATTAAAGTATCTGCTATCACAAGCCAATGCTCCAATGCAGTTTCTATTCTGATTTGCCTTCGAGTATACCCTCTCGTATCTCGAGAATATCAAGGAACTACATAACTTCTTATGAGTTCTTCATCTACTATTATTCTCGCCGATTCCAATCCACCCCCGGGTTCCGAGTTAATAGTCACTCGAGTACACCGATAACTGAATCGCGTCCGTTCTACGATTCCATTCTTAGCAATCTTCTTTGCTTACGAGTTTGTACCCGATCACTTCATTCCTAGTCTGATCGGCTATATCATTATCGTGCTGATTTTAACTGTGCTACCTGGTCCTTAATCCCGGAGCACAACTTCCGATGATGAGCTAATTTTATGTCGATTTCCTCGTCTTATCATTCCACCTCAAACAACAAGCTTGATCCCGAGTTGGTGTTGTATCCGTGGATCCAATAATCTTTCGCTGCAACAGTCCCTTTGCTTGATGCAGTCGTTGTTCGATTCCTTCTTCGTGGAGCCTCTCGAGTTTATTTTTGTCGTGATCATCATCAACCTTTTGGGTTCTTCCTGGATATCTATCGAAATCTTGATGAGAAATACCATCCTTTCCCCTCGATGATTTGTGTTATCATCATCATCTTTATTGCCCTCCCTCCAACACAAACTTGTTCATGTTTCGTGTAGTACCTTGAGTTCCTTGCTATCCAGCTTATGTTATGTTCTACCTTGGAGTATTACCATCTTTTACGTCAAGGATGTTGTGCGAATTTCTCCACCTCTTAAGAATTCTTGAAATAGTGATACTTCTCACCATCACCATTCTTTCTTGGTTCTCGTGTTTATTCTAACTGGGATACCAACAAGTGAACGGTGCTGTTTGGATTCTGTACTTCTAGCAAACCTATTGCTTTGAAGTTAATGGCCGACCGTTCATTCTTAGACTATTTGTTATTGAATCACCTTTCAAACATTGATCATGCTACCTAAGACCATATTTCGGGTGCCCCTTTCAACCAATGTTTAATTGGGTATGTTTTCCTCGAGCATATCTCCTTATAACATTTGATCTGACCAATGTTATCTCCTTGTTCACATGATTGTGGAAATCCATCTTCTAGAAATCTCGATGAATTGTCGTTTAGTCCATCAGCTACCTCCTCATCCTCTCCTAGGTTTAATGATGAACTCTTGTTTTGGGACTTGCCTCCATAGTTCATTTCCCTAAAATCTTACAATGTCATCTCGTCAATTTGTGTCGCACCTTTTTCTTCTCAGGCATCCTGAGTCTGAGGTATCCTAACACCAATCAGATCTAAATCTCGGTCAGATATGATGGTTGGAACATATTTCCAAGAGTTATAAATGTTGGTCTTTATATGGCCCGGTAAGGTGATGTCATGCCTAGCACACCTGGACGGATGACCTAGTTTCCTTTTTAGCAAGGTTAGCGATTCTTCCATGAGAAATCGTAAGACTTATTCTATAAGTTGTTCCTGATGGATCCTTTGTGTGTCAAAAATCTGACTCTTACTTGATGACCATCTCAATGCTATCTCGAAGCATGTTTGTGGTACTCCGGTCTTCCATAAGAACATTTGAAGTACAATGCTAAATTTTATTTATCAATTATCCAACCGCTGTTGTATGGGTAAGGCCATGAAACTTCTCTCTCCTTTCCTAAAAAGGTTTTTCTACGTTATATCATGTCATGGATATCATGCTCTGCTTGTCATTGGAAAGGTTATACCCCCTGAAATATGTGTTTAAACACATTTTCCTTTCCATTGTTCTGTTTAATCTGATAATTGCATTTTCCTTCCCATTGTTTTGTTTAACCTTTCTTGTAATCTGACTTATCTGAGCAGTGATAATTCCCTGCTTAGGTAAGCACCTCGTTATACCACTTTGTCACTAAGACCCTGTTACTATTGTTGATGACATTTCGGTAACCACCAATGGAAGGGAACTTTGCCTATTGGTCCGCCTCGTTCGACGGGCAGGAAAATGGTTCTCTTTGTCCCTTGCCCTTGGTACCAATGTTGTTGCCGACATAACTGACACACTACCCTCTGACATCCATTGCTATCATGACCGTCCAAGATGTCAGTGCCCTTCCTACTTTAACCCACATGGTGGGCCCATAACCCACAGTTCCACATGATCGAAACCTGACTCTCCTCTACATCCCGGTTTCCGAAGTAATTTCCCATGCTTGCCTTCGTATGTAAATCATGAGCCACCTTCCTAGAAATGATCTATTCTGGTATCAGACACAATACTTATGCCCATAGCTCTAAACCCCTTTCACACTCTGTTTCAGGCAACGAATGATTGCCTGTCCACTTGAAACTTCTTATTGCACCTTCTTACTTTGCTCTTAATGACTTTCTTGAATTTCAACTCGAGAGATGCCCCTATGCCTCGTTCACTGAGATAGCCACTAGGTACCTAACATGTGTTGAGCTCCGACCTTCCCTATTCCTCCCTTATCTTTTCCGTAAGTACAATGGAGATCCTGAAGGAAGAATGACAACTTCGTCACGATGCACTGAAGCAGAGAAATGAAGACATCAACGCTATGGATCAACCTCTTCGAGAAGAGCAACCAAAAGACAAGAAGATCTGTTAGAATTTCGTAACCAAAACTTTCCCCCTTACATCACCTCTTAAATCTCGGGACACGATTTCTTGTAGTGGAGGAGATTTGTAACACCCCGATAATTATGGTACAGTAACCTCACCCTAATGATGCCAGGTCATCATAATTAAAAAAATTGCTAAACCCCTCACTCGTTTCAAACGGATTTCAAATACAAAATCAAATAACAAGTCCGATTATAGTTTCTTAAAACAGTGACTTAATAATGTTCAAAATCTTATAGATATTCAATAACTAATTAACAAAAAAACCAAGATTTTTGGAAATTAGTAAATGCCTCTAAAATAATCAAAACATGAGCTAACAACATTTAAATTAACCGAGTAAAGAAAAACAAATATTTAAACCATTCAAAAATATCTGAAACTTGTTGTGCTAGATCATTACATAGTCTAGTATTTATGAGCCAATAAACTTATTTAACAAAATACCCTTGGTTGCTCAAATAAGGCAAACCAAAAAAGAATTTAAAGAAACCAAAAAAAAGAATAAATAAAATTGGGAGAAGGACAAACCCTGGCACTGTGCACTTGAGGCCCAAGTGCACAACACCAGGCCCAACCCACCACGCCTCCTCCTTCCTCCCCTGTTCACCAGGTCGTGGTGGCCGGCTGCATCACATCCAGGCCGCAGATGAGCCACGCAGCGGTCATCTGCCATGCCCCGAGCCGATTAAGGCCACCCCGACCCCAGCTAAACCCTAGGCGCCCCACTCCCCTCCCCTCTCGCCCGGCTCCTCTCCACCCGAGTATGCACCCGAGCCGCCTCGCCATGGCCGCCGTCGACCTCGCCCGCCCAAGTGCTCACCATCGCCCTCACTGCCTAGGATCTCGCCGGGAGGATCGTCGTCGACCCCTATTTCATCTACGCCGCTGGATCGAGGCCGGGAGGCCACCACATCGACGTACACATCATCGACCTCGTCTGCCTCTGCCTCGGCCGCCTCGTCGATCCGTTGCCCCGTGTTCCTCGACCTCTTTTCCGCACCGGGGTGAGCTCCTCATCCTCCCCCTGCTTATCTCCTTCCACCCATCGACGTAAGTCGTCGTCCGCTACCTCCTGTGGCCGCGCCCGGAGTTTTCTCCTGTGTGCGGGCTTCCGCGCCTCTGGCCGTGTCTGGCCACACCCAGGACGCGCCCGCCTGCAACCACCTCTGCCCGCCCGCGCCTGACCTCACTGCTGCTGCATCCTGCTACTGCGCCGCCGCTGCTGCTACGGCTTCTTCTGCTGCTGCTCCTCTCGTATGCGTGCGCCCGCAGCCGTCGATTGCTGTCGCTGCTTGTTGTTGTCCTGTGCTGCGCACTGCTGTTGTTGCCCTTGCGTTGCTGCTCCTCATGTCGCCGCTGCTCGGCTATTGCCTATTGCCGGTTGCTGCTGCTAGTACTTGGCCATGGCTGCCAACGCCCCATGTGTGTGCTGTGCGTGAGCACGGCCACACAGTGGTTGGCTAGTGCCACTCCTGTATGGGGCCGGGCCTAATTAGATTAGGAGCTAAACACTATTAATGTCATCCTACTACTAATGGTCACTGACGTCGGGCCCCGCTGCCTGAAGAAAACAATTAAAATCATCTAATTGAAGGAAAGTCAATGACACACGGGACCAACTGCTACCTTTTGAGCACTGCGTTGGTTTTTTTTGAAGAGGAAAGGGTGATGCAGCAAAGTAGAGTAAGTATTTCCCTCAGTTTTTGAGAACCAAGGTATCAATCCAGTAGGACGCCACGCTCAAATTCCTTGCACCTACACAAACAAATAAGAACCTTGCAACCAACACAATAAAGGGGTTGTCAATCCCTTCACGGACACTTGCAAAAGTGACATCCAATAGAGAAGATAAGATAATATTTTTGGTATTTTTATGATAAAGACTAAAAGTAAAGAAAGCAAAATAAACGGCGCAAGAAATAGCTGGTTGACGGGAGATTAATATGATGGAAAATAGACCCGGAAGCCATAGGTTTCACTAGTGGCTTCTCTCAAGATAACATAAGTATTACGGTGGGTAAACAAATTACTGTCGAGCAATTGATAGAATTGAGCATAGTTATGAGAATATATAGGTATGATCATGTATATAGGCATCACGTCCGTGACAAGTAGACCGACTCCTGCCTGCATCTACTACTATTACTCCATGCATCGACCGCTATCCAGCATGCATCTAGGGTATTAAGTTCATAAGAATGGAGTAACGCTTTAAGCAAGATGACATGATGTAGAGGGATAAACTCATGCAATATGATATAAACCCCATCTTTTTATCCTCGATGGCAACAATACAATATGTGTCGTTTCCCCTACTATCACTGGGATCGAGCACCGCAAGATTGAACCCAAAGCTAAGCACTTCTCCCATTGCAAGAAAGATCAATCTAGTAGGCCAAACCAAACAAATAATTCGAAGAGACTTGCAAAGATAACCAATCATACATAAAAGAATTCAGAGAAGATTCAAATATTGTTCATAGATAATCTTGATCATAAACCCGTAATTCATCAGATCTCGACAAAAACACCGCAAAATAAGATTACATCGAATAGATCTCCAAGAGAACCGAGGAGAACTTTGTAATGAGATCCAAAGAGAGAGAAGAAGCCATCTAGCTAATAACTATGGACCCGAAGGTCTGAGGTAAACTACTCACACATCATCGGAGAGGCTATGGTGTTGATGTAGAAGTCCTCCGTGATCAATGCCCCCTCCGGCGGAGCGCCAGAAAAGGCCCCAAGATGGGATCTCACGGGTACAGAAGGTTGCGCTGGTGGAATTAGGTTTTCATGGTGCTCCTCGATGGTTTGGGGGGTACGTAGGTATATATAGGAGGAAGAAGTAGGTCGATGGAGCCACAAGGGGCCCACGAGGGTGGAGGGCGCGCCCCCTGCCTCGTGGCCTCCTCGTTGATTGCTTGACGTCCACTCCAAGTCCTCTGGATCACGTTTGTTCCAAAAATCACGCTCCCGAAGATTTCATTCCGTTTGGACTCTGTTTGATATTCTTTTTCTGCGAAACACTGAAATAGGCAAAAAACAGCAATTTGGGTTGGGCCTCCGGTTAATAGGTTAGTCTAAAAAATAATATAAGGGTGTATAAATAAGCCCATTAAACATCAAAAACAGAATATATAATAGCATGGAACAATAAAAAATTATAGATGCGTTGGAGACGTATCAAGCATCTCCAAGCTTAATTCATGCTCGTCCTCGAGTAGGTAAATGATAAAAATAGAATTTTTGATGTGGAATGCTTCTTAGGATAATTTTCAATGTAATTCTTTTTATTGTGGCATGAATATTTAGATCCGAAAGATTCAAGATAAAAGTTTAATGTTGATATAAAAACAATAATACTTCAAACATGCTAACCAAGCAATTATGTCTTATCAAAATAACATAGCCAAAGAAAGCTTATCCCTACAAAATCATATAGTTAGGCTATGTTTCAATTTTGTCACACAAAACGTTCTCATCATGCATAACCCCGATGACAAGCCGGGCAATTGGTTCATACTTTTTAACGCGCTTCAGCCTTTTCAACCCTTACGCAATACATGAGCGCAAGCCATGGTTATAGAAATATGGGTGGAATAAAGTATAATGATGGGGGTTATGAGAAGACAAAAAGGTTGAAAGTCTCACATTGACGCAGCTAATCAATAGGCTATGGAGATGCCCATCAATTGATATCAATGAGAGGAGTAGGGATTGCCATGCAACGGATGCACTAGACCTATAAATGTATGAAAGCTCAACAAAAGAAACTAAGTGGGTGTGCATCCAACTTGCTTGCTCATGAAGACCTAGGGCATTTTGAGGAAGCCCATCATTGCAATATGCAAGCCAAGTTCTATAATGAAAAATTCCCACTAGTATATGAAAGTGACAACATAGGAGACTCTCTATCATGAAGATCACGGTGCTACTTTGAAGCACAAGTGTGGAAAAAGGATAGTAACATTGTCCCTTCTCTCTTTTTCTCTCATTTTTTTGGGCCTTCTCTTTTTCCCTTTGGCCTATTTTTTTATTTACTCCGGAATCTCATCCCGACTTGTGGGGGAATCATAGTCTCCATCATCCTTTGCTCACATGGGACAATGCTCTAATAATGATGATCATCACACTTTTATTACTTACAACTCAAGAATTACAACTCAATACTTAGAACAAAATATGGCTCTATGTGAATGCCTCCGGCGGTGTACCGGGAAATGCAATGAATCAAGAGTGACATGTATGAAAAATTATGAATGGTGGCTTTGCCACAAATACGATGTCAACTACATGATTATGCAAAGCAATATGACAATGATGGAGCGTGTCATAATAAATGAAACGGTGGAAAGTTGCATGACAATATATCTCAGAATGGCTATGAAAATGCCATGATAAGTAGGTATGGTGGCTGTTTTGAGGAAGATATAAGGAGGTTTATGTGTGATAGAGCGTATCAAATTGATAACCCACAAGTATAGGGGATCGCAACAGTTTTCGAGGGTAGAGTATTCAACCCAAATTTATTGATTTGACACAAGGGGGGCATAAGAATATTCTCAAGTATTAGCAGCTGAGTTGTCAATTCAACCACACATGGAAACTTAATATCTGCAGCAAGGTATTTAGTAGCAAAGTAATATGATAGTAGTGGTAACGATAGCAAAAGTAACGGTAGCAAAAGTAATATTTTTGGGTTTTATAGTGATGGTAATAGTAGCAGCGGAAAAGTAAATAAGCGAAGAACAATATAGGAAAAACTCGTAGGCATTGGATCGGTGATGGAGAATTATGCCGGATGCGATCGATCATGTAACAGTCATAACCTAGGGTGACACAGAACTAGCTCCAGTTCATCAATGTAATGTAGGCATGTATTTCGAATATAGTCATACGTGCTTATGGAAAAGAACTTGCATGACATCTTTTGTCCTACCCTCCCGTGGAATTGTTCATTCCTCTCAACAAACTAATGGCGAACCATGGCATTATAATCTAGGTAAGCAGGAGGTAACTCAATATAATTTCCATGTATGGGTATATTAAGATAATTAGCTATACAAGTTGCATAAATTCCACCAAACAAATCTCCACATACACTGTTGTGATGCAACCTTCGTGCAACAATCGCCTCCAAGTTATATTGTTTATCACCTAATACTGCATTCTTGAGGACACTAAGATCTGGAACGCACATGTGACAAGCCTCATCTTTACCGTTAATGCATCTCCCAATGAAGAGAGAAAAATAACGTATGGAAGGGAAATGAATGCTCCCTATGGTAGCTTGTGTGATTTCCCTAGATTCCCCCACAGTAATACTAGCAAGAAAGTCTTTATATTCAGATTTGCGAGGTTCACTAACATTGCCCCACTGTGCGAGTTTACAAGCAATATTAAAATCTTCTAGGTCCATGGTATATGATTTATCATAAAGATCAAATAAAACAGTGTGAGAATTACGCGAGGATGTAAATTTAAACCTTCTCACAAAGGAATCAGTTAGGTAGCGGTACTACTGGCACTTATCTGACATGAAGTCCTCAAGATCAGCATTACACATATACGCGTCAAATTCATCCTTGATGCCTGCTTGGACCATAAACTCCTCTGACGACCATTCACAAGGCCGCACTTGGGCTTCCCTCGGTGGTTCATTGTCCGGCTCACGTATCACGAGCCTTGGTCCTTGCTTCCTTGAGGAACCACCTTGGTACATTTTCCTAAACATTTTGCTTTCTCTAAAATTTTTAGTGAATCAAACCCAACAAGATTGATAGAAACTACTCCTACAAGTGCGTATATGCCGTATCATGCATTAAAACTACTTTTGACCACATAAATTTGACATGCAAGCTCAAGAACAGGGTCACGTAAGTAGCAAAAATTTATAATAAATAAATCACCGGAACAAAAACTAATTGGACCATTGGAGGAGTCACATACCGAAGAAAAATCCACCAAAGCAGTTTTGTGAATGGAGCTTTGAGCAAGGAGAACGAAAATGGCAGCAAGATGAGCTAGAACTCGGGTTTGAGCTGTGGGATGATTTTTTCTGAAGGAAGACAAAGTGTGTGGGTACTGGAATAAGTGGAGGGGGCCCACGTGGGGTCCACGAGGCAGGGAGGCGCGCCCCAGGGGGGAGCGCCCTGGACCCTCGTGGCCAGGTGGTGTGCCCCCCTGGTGTGTTCTCAGTGCCAATAATTTTTAAATATTCTACAAAAAATCATATAACAATTTCAGGACATTTGAAGAACTTCTATTTTTGGGGTATTTTTTTATTGCAAGGATAATTCA
Organism: Triticum dicoccoides; assembly: GCF_002162155.2. NCBI lineage: Eukaryota > Viridiplantae > Streptophyta > Magnoliopsida > Poales > Poaceae > Triticum > Triticum dicoccoides. Next base: position 676,927,651 of record NC_041392.1, read on the forward strand.
GAAAACAGACAGAAAATACTATTTTTGCTTTATTTAATCTAAATAATAGAAAGTAAAAGGAGGGTACACAGAGTTGTGCTTTCTAACTTCATCCATCTCATGCTCATCAAAAGGAATCCACTAACAAGGTTGATCAAGTATTGTTAACGAACTCTTCCCGAATAACATGAAACCGGAGAATTTTCGAATAACACTAGGTTACCTCAATGGGGATATGCATGTCCCCAACAATAAGAATATCATATTTCTTCTTGACAGTAGGAAGAGGGAATTCAAAACCTCCAAGTAATCGTTGAAATTTTTCCAATAAAATTGATGCTGTTGACTTGAGGTTGTTTTCTCGGAAAGTGTACCGTATGCTCATTACCATTAGCATGAAAAGTGACATTGCCTTTGTTGAAATCAATAACAGCCCCTGCAGTATTCAAAAAGGGTCTACCAAGAATAATAGACATACTATCGTCTTCAGGAATATCAAGAATAAAAAAGTCCGTTAAAATAGTAACGTTTGCAACCACAACAGGCACATCCTCACAAATACCGACATGTATAGCATTTGATTTATCAGCCATTTGCAAAGATATTTCAGTAGGTGTCAACTTATTCAAATCAAGTCTATGATATAAAGAGAGAGGAATAACACTAACATCGGCTCCAAGATCACATCAAGCAGTTTTAACATAGTTTCTTTTAATGGAGGATGGTATAGTTGGTACTCCTGGATCTATTAAATTTCTTTGGTATTCCACCTTTAAAAATATAATTGGCAAGCATGGTGGAAATTTCATCTTCCGGTATCTTCCTTTTATTTGTAACAATATCTTTTATATACTTAGCATAAGGATTCATTTTAAGCATATCAGTCAAATGCATACGCAAAAACATAGGTCTAATCATTTCAGCAAAGCACTCAAAATCCTCATCATCCTTTTTATTGGATGGTTTAGGAGGAAAAGGCATGGGTTTCTGAACCCATGGTTCTCTTTCTTTACCGTGCTTCCTAGCAATGACATCTCTCTTATCATAACATTGATTCTTTGATTGTGGGTTATCAAGATCAATAGCAGGTTCAATCTCTACATCATTGTTATTGCTAGGTTGAACATCAACATGAACATCATCATTAATATTATCACTAGGTTCATGTTCATTACCAGATTGTGTTTCAGCATCAGAAATAGAAATATCATTGGGATTCACAGGTGTGTCAATAACAGGTTCACTACAAGCATGCAAAGTCATATCATTTTTCTTTTTCTTCTTTTTAGAAGGACTAGGTGTATCAATATTAGTTCTCGGAGAATCTTTCTCAACTCTCTTAGGGTGGCCCTCAGGATACAGAGGTTCCTGAGTCATTTTACCCCTCTAGTCACAACTCTAACATCATTATCATTTTTCTTATTATTTAATTCATTGAGCAAATCATCCTGTGCTTTAAGCACTTGTTCTACTTGAGTGGTAACCATAGAAGCATGTTTACTAATAAGTTTAAGTTCACCTTTAACTCTAGACATATAATCACTCAAGTGTTCAACCATATAAGCATTACGTTTCAATTGTCTACCAACATAAGCATTGAAGTCTTCTTGTTTAACAATAAAATTATCAAACTCATCCAAGCATTGGCTGGCAAACTTAGTAGATGGGATTTCAACCTTATTAAATCTATAGAAAGAATTTACCTTCACTACCTGTGTCGGCTTATCAAGACCATGTATTTCTTCAATAGGTGGTAAATTCTTAACATCTTCAGCTTTAATACCCTTTGTTTCATAGATTTCTTTGCCTCTTGCATATCTTCAGGACTGAGAAATAGAATACCCCTTTTCTTCGGAGTTGGATTAGGAGTTGGTTCAGGAAGTGTCCAATCATTATCATTACTCAACATATTATTCAATAGGAATTCAGCTTGATCAAAAGTTCTTTCCCTGAAAACACAACCAACATAACTATCCAGGTGGTCTCTGGAGGCAGCTTGTTTCTTATGAGCGTGGAAATATTTAACAGAGAAGTAATAAATCATATCCTGGGGACTACGCAGACAACCAGGATCAATAGAATTAAACCATCTTTTATCATCACCCTTTAACGAGAACGGAAATAACTTAAGGATATAGTAGTAACGAATTTTTTCCTCATTAGAGAATAGGGTGGCTATATCATTCAATTTAGTAAGATGTGCCACAGTTTCATATTCATAGCCATAAAAAGGATCAGATTAAACCAAAGTAATTATCTCAGGATCGACAGAGAAATCATAATCCTTATCAGAAATACAGATAGGTAAAGTAGCGAAAGCAGGGTCATATTTCATTCTAGCATTTGAAGACTTTTCTTTTAGCTTAGCTAATAGTTTCTTAAGATCATATCTATCTTTGCAAGCTAAAAGATCTCTAGCAGTTTCTTCATCCATAACATAACCCTCAGGCACATCAGACAATTCATATCTAGGGGGAGAATCTTCATTATCACTTTCGTCAATATTATCAGTTTCAATAATTTCATTCTCTCTAACCCTGGCAAGTTGTTCATCAAGAAATTCACCTAATGGCACAGTATTATCAAGCATAGAAGTAGTTTCATAATAAGCATCATGCGTAGCAGAAGTGGCATCATCAATAACATGCGATATATCAGAATGAATAACAGGTGTAGGTGTCACATGTTTACTCAAAACAAAAGGTGAATCAAGTGCAGAGCTAGATGGCAGTTCCTTACCTCCCCTCGTAGTTGAGGGGAAAATCTTGGTTCTTTCATCTTTCAAGTTCCTCGTAGTAATCAACAGATATAAATCCCAAGTGACTCAAAGAATAGAGTTATGCTCCCCGACAAAGGCGCTAGAAAATAGTCTTGATAACCCACAAGTATAGAGGATCGCAATAGTTTTCGAGGGTAAAGTATTCAACCCAAATTTATTGATTCGACACAAGGGGAGCCAAAGAATATTCTCAAGTATTAACAGTTGAGTTTTCAATTCAACTGCACCTGAAAGACTTAATATCTGCAGCAAAGTATTTAATAGCAACGTAATATGGAAGCAGTGGTAACTGTGGCAAAAGTAATAGAATTGGTTTTGTAGTGATTGTAACAGTGGCAATGGAAAAGTAACTATGCAAAGATCAATATGTGAAAAGCTCGTAAGCAATGGATCAGTGATGGATAATTATGTCGGATGCGATTCCTCATGCAACTGTTATAACATAGGGTGACACAGAACTAGCTCCAGTTCATCAATGTAATGTAGGCATGTATTCCGAATATAGTCATACGTGATTATGGAAAAGAACTTGCATGACATCTTTTGTCCTACCCTCCCGTGGCAACGGGGTCCTATTGGAAACTAAGGGATATTAAGGCCTCCTTTTAATAGAGTACCAGAACAAAGCATTAACACTTAGTGAATACATGAACTCCTCAAACTATAGTCATCACCGGGAGTGGTCCCCATTATTGTCACTTCGGGGTTACCGGATCATAACACATAGTAGGTGACTATTGACTTGAAAAATAGGATCAAGAACTCACATATATTCATGAAAACATAATAGGTTCAGATCTGAAATCATGGCACTCGGGCCCTAGTGACAAGCATTAAGCATAGCAAAGTCATAGCAACATCAATCTTAGAACATAATGGATACTAGGGATCAAACCCTAACAAAACTAACTCGATTACATGGTAAATCTCATCGAACCCATCACCGTCCAGCAAGCCTACGATGGAATTACTCATGCATGGCGGCGAGCATCATGGAATTGGTGATGGAGGAAGGTTGATGATGACGATGACGATGACGACGGATTCCCCTCTACGGAGCCCCGAACGGACTCCAGATCAGCCCCCCGAGAGAGATTAGGGCTTGGCGGTGGCTCCGTATCATAAAATGCAATGAATCCTTTTCCCTGGTTTTTTCTCCCCGAACGTGAATATATAGAGTTGGAGCGGTGGAGCCTCAGGGGGCCCACGAGGCAGGGGGCGCCCCAGGGGGGCGCCCTGCACCCTCGTGGATAGGGTGTGGGCCCCCTGGTGTTGATTCTTTTGCCAGTATTTTTTATTTATTCCAAAACGTGTCTTTGTTGATTTCCAGGTCATTCCGAGAACTTCTATTTCTGCACAAAATAACACCATGGCAATTCTGCTGAAAACAGCGTCAGTCCGGGTTAGTTCCATTCAAATCATGCAAGTTAGAGTCCAAAACAAGGTCGAAAGTGTTTGGAAAAGTAGATACGATGTAGACGTATCACAACGTGCAACCAGCGACATGCTTTTTTGCTACAACATGTTAGGTTGATCTTCTCTGTGCTGGCCCAACAGCCTGCCAGGCCCTTGGTCAATGCGCCCTGACCGGGGGCGCCCAACCCATTATGGTTGATAGGCCCCTGTGACCCGCGCTATATTAATAGAGGTGGGGGCCGGGGCACGACTGATGAAGTTCATCGCCGCCACAAACCCCACCTACATGCCCTACCGATCTAGGGTTAGCGCGATGCTCACGGGAAGCACCACCACCTCGCCCACTCTCCGCCATCACCATGCGCCACAGCACCACGATGGCCTCTGGATCGATCTCGTCTGCACAAGGAGAAGGTAGGTTTACCAGATCTAATCTAGCCTAGTGATGCAAAAGTACATCAATGGTATCAGACTCGCTAGGATCTAGATTGGTTTTGGTATAAAGAACAAACAGAGAAAGAAAAGTTTTCCTCCATGAACCCTAACCCTAAAAGAACAAGAGGGGCAAAGGGCAAAGAAATCGTGCCGCCGCAAGGCCGCGCTGTTCGTCTCGATTCAGACGCGCATCGGCAAGCCGAGGCCTCCGAAAGAAGAATCACCGGAGCAAACAGTTGCTCGTCGGAAAAGAAAAGAAAAAGACAAAAAAGGGGGGTTAGCACCGCGGCCAAATCCCTCGACGGCGGCGCGCTCACCGCTAGGGAGGACGCGCGACCGACGAGGAGGATGTCCATGGCGCAGAGTTGCCGCGCTCCTCTTCCACTCTCTCACGCTGAAAAGGAAAGGGGGGACCCCGCTGCGTCTTTCTGTGTCTCTCTTGGGAACGGAGAGAGGAGGAGAAGAGGAAGGGGCTAGCTGGTCGAGCTACCTCCCTGGCTCGCCGCTCTGCCCTGGCTTGCCACGCCGGCGTGGCTCGAGAAGCCTGAACCGAGCGGGCGGGCGAGAGAGGAGCGGGCAAGAGAGAGGCGTGATGGGGGCTGAATGGCGCTAGGGTTTTCGAGAGAGGGTGGAAGTAGCTGTTTTACTCGCCCGATCTGCACGGATGACCGTCGGATTCGATCCGATGGCAAGCAGCGAGCGGCGCCCACAACGGGCCAAATGGGCCGAAAGTGGCAGAGGCCGGCGTCGGCAACGCAAGCGCAGGAGCCGGTCCAAGCCAGTCACCGCGGGCGCGCGCGAGCCGAACGAGCTCTGAATGGATGGACCGTTTTCGGCCAGCACATGTCGCGTTTCATTTTATTTATTTGTCTAGTTTTCTGGGCAAGTTACAGTACAGTTTTTCTGTTCAAAATAATTCAGAGAAATTTTTTGTTTAGAAAATATAAAAGTAAACAAAATTTTTTCTGAAAATGAAATAGGAAATTTTCAGAAAAAATGTTCATGAATTTTATAATGAAAATTTAAAAAGCTCATGATTTTTTATTAGGTCAAAGAAAAGTTTATGTAAAATGTAAAAAGTTCATGAATTTTTATTCAGGTTTTTCTACTGTGTAAATAATTGATAGTGCTCTTTTACAAAGAAAGAAAGTTTATATAGTATTAAGTTTTTAAGAGAATGTTAAAGTGATTATTAAAATGAATATGATTATGTTATTTTTTATGACCAACGTTGTTAATAACATGATCATGTTTTATTCTTGAAATTTAAAGGTGCATTTATTTCAAATATTTTGCCCAACGGTAATATAGATTTAATTGCATAGACAATTGTATGTTTAATTTGACCAATTTTAGATTAATGCATATGATTGTTATACTGATCTCACTTAAATTATGATTTCAGGAGGCTTTTACTTGATGAGTTGTCTAAAAGATGTTTCGACACTCATAGGTGACAATTACACTGAGTGGAGGAAGAAAGTCGAACTGGCATTTTTCTGTGCTGACCTGGACTGGGTTATGGATGAACCACAGCCGGTCAGACCTACAGAGCCAGTAAGAGAGGCCACTGATGATGATGCTGCGTGGGCTAAAAAGAGGGGGATTATGCTCCTTTGGAGATGTCATACATCATAGAAAACCAAAAGTGGGTCAATGCAAACAAAAAGTGCATGACATTTATAAAGAATACAATTGAGAGCACCATTGTAGGCTCCATTGCAGAGTGAACTTCCGCAGGGGAGTTGCTTACAAAGATAAAGAGCCAGTTCACTGGCTCTTCAAAGATATATGCCACCTAGGTGTTAAAGCAACTAGTGACAGAACGCTACATAGGTGGTAGTCATGGAATAAGAGAGCACATCCTCACGATGAGCAATATGGCAGCAAAGCTAAAGCCCATGGATAAGGATCTGGAGATCAAACCAAGGCTCCTGATCCACCTGGTCATGGCTTCACTGCCAAAGGAGTTTGAAACGTTTGTTGTAAACTACAATATGTCACCTGGAACATGGTACATTGAAAAGACAATAGCAATGAGTGTCCAAGAAGAGGACGGACTCAAAACCTCGCATGGTGGTTCACTCAACAATGTGAGGGACCACAAGAAAAAGAATTACAATCAAAACAAAAAAGTTCTCCTTCAAAGCCACAAGGGAAAGCACCCTATCAGCATCAGCGTCAGCAACGACCTTTCCCAGTGGACAAAGACACTGGTCTCCACTGTAAGAAGACCGGGCATTACAAGAAATACTGTCCTAATTGGCTAATGTCAATCATGGCAAAAAGAGGTAACAATATAGTTTCATTTGTAAATGAATCCCTGTATACACAGTTTTCAAAATCCACTTGGTGGATTCACTCAGGAGCAAATGTTCATGTTGCAAATTCTTTATAGGTATTTCATTCGACGCGGACTACGCTAAGAAGCGAAAGACGCATTGAAGTGGCAAACAGAGTTGAAGCAGAAGTTGAAGCTGTCGGTGATATCTCCTTGGAGTTAGCTGATGGATTCAATCTTCTACTTAGAGATGTTTTATTTGTTCCATCATGTCACAGAAACTTAATAAGTGTTTCTTGCTTGGACAAAGATAATTATGAATGTTATTTTGGACATGGCAAGTGTGCCATTTGGTTAAATAATGCTTATGTGGGTGATGCTTTACTACACGATGAGCTTTATTTGTTATCACTTCCTGAAAAAGTTTATTCCATTTGCAATGTGAAAGAACATGTTTCCGCGTCGAATAAAGAACAAAAGAAAAGAAAGAGAACATTTGACTCATTGAAATTATGGCACTGTCGCTTATGCCATATTTCGAAGGGGAGAATAGAAAGATTAGTCAAAAGTGAAATTCTTGCTCCGTTAGAATTCTCAGACTTAGAACAATGCATAGATTGAATTAAAGGAAAGTACATAAAACAAATCAAAAAAGGTGCAATCCATAGCATAGGCACACTAGAAATCATTCACACTGATATTTGTGGACCATTTCCGGTGAAAAGTGTGGATGGTTATGACTCGTTCATAACATTCACAGATGACCACTCTCACTATGGATATATTTATCTAATCAAAGAAAGATCTGAAGCGTTGGATAAATTTAAAATATTCAAAGTTGAAGTTGAAAATCAGCATGATAAAAGAATAAAGATAGTAAGGTCCGACCGTGGGGGAGAGTACTACGGTCGGCACACTCCATATGGCCAAGTCCCTGGACCTTTTGCGGAGTTCTTGCAGGAGACTGGCATAGTAGCCCAGTATTCAATGCTAGATGAGCCTCAGAAAAATGGAATAGCTGAAAGGCGCAACTGTACACTTATGGATATGGTGCGCATCATGATGAGTTATTCCAACTTGCCATTGGGATTATGGATGGAGGAGCTTAAAACCGCCATTCACATTCTCAATAGAGTACCAAGCAAGTCGGTGCCCAAAACACCGTACAAGCTATGGACAGGAAGGGTGCCCTCCCTACAACACTTCAGGGTGTGGTGGTGCCCTGCTGAGGCCAAAATGTTTAATCCAAACATTGCAAAGTTAGATTCCAAAACAGTGAGTTGCCACTTCATTGGCTATCCGGACAGATCAAAGGGTTTCCATTTCTACTGTCCAGACAGATATACAAAGTTTGTAGAAATGAGACATGTAGTCTTCTTAGAGGACGAAATGATGAGGGGGTGCTTGGTAGCTCGGAAAATTGATCTTGAGGAGAAGAGGGTGCATGCACCTAATCCGATGATTCAGGAGCCATTTTTCTCACTACCAGTTGCAACTCCACCCATGACAACTATGGGGGTAGACCCGGAACCTGTCCGTCAGGAGCCGATTGAACCCGTTGTTGAGCATGAAAGGGAGGTGCAACAGCAAATTTTAGAAGAAGTGCCAGAAGTTGAGGCACAGAATGTGCCAGAAACTAAGGCCCTTAGAAGGTCTACGAGACACAAAAAGTCAGCTATTTCTACTGATTATAAAGTTTATAACACGGAGATAGTTCATACAGAAAATGATCCCACCTCATATGAAGAAGCCATGAGAAGCCCTCATTCATCAAAGTGGATGAAGGCAATGGAAGACGAGATGAAATCGATGACTTCCAAAGATGTTTGGGACTTAGAGGAAATTCCTAAAGGAGCCAAAACAATAGGCTATAAATGAGTCTACAAAATTAAGTATGACTCTAAAGGGAATGTAGAAAAGTATAAAGCAAGACTTGTGGCAAAAGGATTTACACAAGGAGAAGGGATAGATTACAATGAGACATTTTCTCCAGTCTCATGTAAGGATTCCTTTAGAATCATAATGGCATTAGTTGCTCATTTTGATTTAGAGTTACATCAAATGGATGTAAAGATGCCATTTCTCAACGGGGATTTAAAAGAAAATGTCTACATGAAACAACCCAACGGTTTTATCATGGAAGGAAAGGAAAATATGGGATGCCGCCTGAAGAAATCCATTTATGGATTAAATCAAGCCTCTAGACAGAGGTATCTAAAGTTTAACCAAACGATTAAAAGTTTTGGATTTAAAGAAAATATTGAGGATAATTGCATTTATGCAAAGTTTAAAAATGGAAAATATATTTTCCTAATCTTGTATGTGGATGATATCCTGCTTGCTAGCAGTGATGTTAGTCTACTACAGGTAACTAAGAAGTTCTTATCCTCAAATTTTGACATAACAGATCTTGGTGAAGCATCATATGTTTTGGGCATAGAAATTCACCGAGATAGGAACAATGGAGTCTTAGGACTATCGTAGAAAGCATATTTAGAAAAGGTTCTTAAAAAGTATAATATGCATGCGAGTAAAGCCACACCTGCTCCTATAGTCAAGGGCGATAGTTTTCGGAAATTCCAATGTCCCAAGTGAAGGAAATATGCCCTAGAGGCAATAATAAAGTTATTATTTATTTCCTTATATCATGATAAATGTTTATTATTCATGCTAGAATTGTATTAACCGGAAACATAATACATGTGTGAATACATAGACAAACAGAGTGTCACTAGTATGCCTCTACTAGACTAGCTCGTTAATCAAAGATGGTTATGTTTCCTAACCATGAACAAAGAGTTGTTATTTGATTAATGGGATCACATCATTAGGTGAATGATCTGATTGACATGACCCATTCCATTAGCTTAGCACCCGATCGTTTAGTATGTTGCTATTGCTTTCTTCATGACTTATACATGTTCCTATGACTATGAGATTATGCAACTCCCGTTTACCGGAGGAACACTTTGTGTGCTACCAAACGTCACAACGTAACTGGGTGATTATAAAGGTGCTCTACAGGTGTCTCCAAAGGTACATGTTGGATTGGCGTATTTCGAGATTAGGATTTGTCACTCCGATTGTCGGAGAGGTATCTCTGGGCCCTCTCGGTAATGCACATCACATAAGCCTTGCAAGCATTGAAACTAATGAGTTAGTTGTGAGATGATGTATTACGGAACGAGTAAAGAGACTTGCCGGGTATTGAGATACCGACGATCGAATCTCGGGCAAATAACATACCGATGACAAAGGGAACAACGTATGTTGTTATGCGGTCTGACCGATAAAGATCTTCGTAGAATATGTGGAAGCCAATATGAACATCCAGGTTCCGCTATTGGTTATTGACTGGAGACGTGTCTCGGTCATGTCTACATTGTTCTCGAACCGTAGGGTCCGCACGCTTAAGGTTTCAATGACAGTTATATTATGAGTTTATGAGTTTTGATGTACCGAAGGAGTTCGGAGTCCCGGATGGGATCGGGGACATGACTAGGAGTCTCGAAATGGTCGAGACGTAAAGATCGATATATTGGACGACTATATTCGGACATCGGAAAGGTTCCGAGTGATTCGGGTATTTTTCAGAGTACCGGAGAGTTACGGAATTCGTCGGGGAGTATATGGGCCTTATTGGGCCATACGGGAATAGAGGAGAGAGGCCAAAAGGAAGGAGGCCCGCGCCCCCCCTGTGGTCCGAATTGGACAAGGGGCGCAGCCCCCTTTTCCTTCTTTCTCTCCCCCTCTTTCCCCTTCTCCTACTCCAACAAGGAAGGAGGGAGTCCTACTCCCGGTGGGAGTAGGACTCCCCTTGGCGCGCCCCCTCCTAGGCCGGCCGCCCCCTCCCCCTTGCTCCTTTATATACGGGGGCAGGGGGGCACCTCTAGACACAAGTTGATCTTCACGATCGTTCCTTAGCCATGTGCGGTGCCCCCTTCCACCATATTCCACCTCGGTCATATTGTAGCGGTGCTTAGGCGAAGCCCTGCCACGGTTAAACATAAAGATCGTCACCACACCGTCGTGCTGACGGAACTCCTCCCTGAAGCTTTGCTGGATCGGAGCCCGGGGTGCGTCATCGAGCTGAATGTGTGCCAAGAACTCGGTGGTGCCGGAGTAACGGTGCTTGGATCGGTTGGACCGTGAAGACGTACGACTACATCAACCACGTTGAGCTAACGCTTCCGTTGTCAATCTACAAGGGTACGTAGATCACACTCTCCCCTCTCGTTGCTATGCATCACCATGATCTTGCGTGTGCGTAGGAATTTTTTTGAAATTACTATGTTCCCCAACAGTGGCATCCGAGCCTAGGTTTTATGTGTTGATGTTATATGCACGAGTAGAACACAAGTGAGTTGTGGGTGATATAAGTCATACTGCTTACCAGCATGTCATACTTTGGTTCGGCGGTATTGTTGGACGAAGCGGCCCGGACCGACATTACGCGTACGCTTACGCGAGACCGGTTCTCCCGACGTGCTTTGCACAAAGGTGGCTAGCGGGTGACAGTTTCTCCAACTTTAGTTGAACCGAGTGTGGCTACGCCCGGTCCTTGCGAAGGTTAAAACAACACCAACTTGACAAACTATCGTTGTGGTTTTGATGCGTAGGTAAGATTGGTTCTTGCTTAAGCCCGTAGCAGCCACGTAAAACTTGCAACAACAAAGTAGAGGACGTCTAACTTGTTTTTGCAGGGCATGTTGTAATGTGATATGTTCAAGACATGATGCTAAATTTTATTGTATGAGATGATCATGTTTTGTAACCGAGTTATCGACAACTGGCAAGAGCCATATGGTTGTTGCTTTATTGTATGCAATGCAATCGCGCTGTAATGCTTTACTTTATCACTAAGCGGTAGCGATAGTCGTGGAAGCATGAGATTGGCGAGACGACAACGATACTACGATGGAGATCAAGGTGTCCCGCCGGTGACGATGGTGATCATGACGGTGCTTCGAGGATGGAGATCACAAGCACAAGATGATGATGGCCATATCATATCACTTATATTGATTGCATGTGATGTTTATCTTTTATGCATCTTATCTTGCTTTGATTGACGGTAGCATTATAAGATGATCTCTCACTAATTATCAAGAAGTGTTCTCCCTGAGTATGCACCGTTGCGAAAGTTCTTTGTGCTGAGACACCACGTGATGATCGGGTGTGATAGGCTCTACGTTCAAATACAACGGGTGCAAAACAGTTGCACACGCAGAATACTCAGGTTATACTTGACGAGCCAAGCATATACAGATATGGCCTCGGAACACGGAGACCGAAAGGTCGAGCGTGAATCATATAGCAGATATGATCAACATAGCATGTTCACCAATGAAACTACTCTATCTCACGTGATGATCGGACATGGTTTAGTTGATTTGGATCATGTAATCACTTAGAGGATTAGAGAGATGTCTATCTAAGTGGGAGTTCTTAAGTAATATGATTAATTGAACTTATTTATCATGAACTTAGTCCTGGTAGTATTTTGCAAATTATGGTGTAGATCAATAGCTCGCGTTGTTGCTTCCCTGTGTTTATTTTGATATGTTCCTAGAGAAAATTGTGTTGAAAGATGTTAGTAGCAATGATGCGGATTGGATCCGTGATCTGAGGTTTATCCTCATTGCTGCACAGAAGAATTATGTCCTTGATGCACCGCTAGGTGACGGACCTATTGCAGGAGCAGATGCAGACGTTATGAACGTTTGGCTAGCTCAATATGATGACTACTTGATAGTTTAGTGCACCATGCTTAATGGCTTAGAATCGGGACTTCAAAGGCGTTTTGAACGTCATGGAGTATATGAGATGTTCCAGGAGTTGAAGTTAATATTTCAAGCAAATACCCGAGTTGAGAGATATGAAGTCTCCAACAAGTTCTATAGCTAAAAGATGGAGGAGAATCGCTCAACTAGTGAGCATGTGCTCAGATTGTCTGAGTACTACAATCGCTTGAATCAAGTGGGAGTTAATCTTCTAGATAAGATAGTGATTGACAGAATTCTCAAGTCACCATCACCAAGTTAGTAGAACTTCGTGATGAACTATAGTATGCAAGGGATGACGAAAACGACTCCTGGGCTTTTCATGATGATGAAATCGATGAAGGTAGAAATCAAGAAAGAGCATCAAGTGTTGATGGTTGACAAGATCACTAGTTTCAAGAAAAGGGCAAAGGGAAAAGGGGAACTTCAAGAAGAACAGCAAGCAAGTTGCTGCTCAAGTGAAGAAGCCCAAGTCTGGACCTAAGCCTGAGACTGAGTGCTTCTACTGCAAAGGGACTGGTCACTGGAAGCGGAACTACCCCAAGTGATTGGCGGATAAGAAGGATGGCAAAGTGAACATAAGTATATTTGATATACATGATTATTGATGTGTACTTTACTAGTGTTTATAGCAACCCCTCAATATTTGATACTAGTTCAGTTGCTAAGAATAGTAACTCGAAACGGGAGTTGCAAAATGAACAGAAACTAGTTAGGGGTGAAGTGACGATGAGTGTTGGAAATAGTTCCAAGATTGATATGATCATCATGGCACACTCCCTATACTTTTGGGATTAGTGTTGAACCTAAATAAGTGTTATTTGGTGTTTGCGTTGAGCATGAATATGATTTGATCATGTTTATTGCAAGGTTATTCATTTAAGTTAGAGAACAATTGTTGTTCTGTTTACATGAATAAAACCTTCTATGGTTATACACACCAATGAAATGGTTTGTTGGATCTCGATCGTAGTGATACACATATTCATAATATCGAAGCCGAAAGATGCAAAGTTAATAATGATAGTGCAACTTATTTGTGGCACTGCCGTTTAGGTCATATTGGTGTAAAGCGCATGAAGAAACTCCATGCTGATGGAATTTTGGAATCACTTGATTGTGAATCACTTGATGCTTGCCAACCATGCCTCATGGGCAAGATGACTAAGACTCCGTTCTCCGAAACAATGGAGCGAGTAACAAACTTATTGGAAATAATACATACTGATCTATGCGGTCCGATGAGTATTAAGGCTCACGGCAAGTATCATTATTTTCAGAACTTCACAGATGATTTGAGCAGATATGGGTATATCTACTTGATGAAACATAAGTCTGAAACATTTGAAAAGTTCAAAGAATTTCAGAGTGAAGTGGAAAATCATCGTAACAAGAAAATAAAGTTTCTACGATCTGATCGTGGAAGAGAATATTTGAGTTACGAGTTTGGCCTTCAATTAAAACAATATGGAATAGTTTCACAAAACTCATGCCACCTGGAACACCACAGCATAATGGTGTGTCCGAACATCATAACCGCACTTTATTGGATATAGTGTAATCTATGATGTTTCTTACCAATTTACCACTATCATTTTGGGATTATGCATTAGAGACAGCTACATTCACGTTAAATAGGGCATCATCTAAATCCGTTTGAGATGACACCGTATGAACTATGGTTTAGCAAGAAACCTAAGCTGTCATTTCTTAAAGTTTGAGGTTGCAATGCTTATGTGAAAAAGTTTCAACTTGATAAGCTCAAACCTAAATTGAAGAAGTGCGTATTCATAGGATATCCAAAGGAAACTATTGGATACACCTTCTATCACAGATCCGCAAGACTTTTTTTGCTAAATTCGGAAACTTTCTAGAGAAGGAGTTTCTCTTGAAAGAAGTGAGTGGGAGGAAAGTAGAACTTGACGAGGTAACTGTACCTACTCCCTTATTGGAAAGTAGTACATCATAGAAACCTGTTTCTGTGACACCTACACCAATTAGTGAGGAAGCTAATGATGATGATCATGAAACTTCAGAACAAGATACTACTGAACCTCGTAGATCAACCAGAGTAAGATCCACACCAGAGTGGTACGGTAACCCTGTTCTGGAAGTCATGCTACTAGATCATGATGAACCTACGAACTATGAAGAAGCGATGGTGAGCCCAGATTCCGCAAAATGGCTTGAAGCCATGAAATCTGAGATGGGATCCATGTATGAGAACAAAGTATGGACTTTGGTTGACTTGCCCAATGATCGGCAAGCAATTGAGAATAAATGGATCTTCAAGAAGAAGACGGACGCTCACGGTAATATTACTGTCTATAAAGCTCGACTTGTCGCAAAAGGTTTTCAGCAAGTTCAAGGGATTAACTACGATGAGACCTTCTCACCCGTAGCGATGCTTAAGTCTGTCCGAATCATGTTAGCAATTGCCGCATTTTATGATTATGAAATTTGGCAGATGGATGTCAAAACTGCATTCCTGAATGGATTTCTAGAAGAAGAGTTGTATATGATACAACCAGAAGGTTTTGTCGATCCAAAGGGAGCTAACAAAGTGTGCAAGCTCCAGCGATCCATTTATGGACTGGTGCAAGCATCTCGGAGTTGGAATATACGTTTTGATAAGTTGATCAAAGCATATAGTTTTACACAGACTTGCGGTGAAGCCTGTATTTACAAGAAAGTGAGTGGGAGCACTACAGCATTTCTGATAAGTATATGTGAATGACATATTGTTGATCGGAAATAATGTAGAATTATTCTGCAAAGCATAAAGGAGTGTTTTGAAAGAAGTTTTTTAAAGAAAGACCTCGGTGAAGCTGCTTACATATTGAGCATCAAAATCTATAGAGATAGATCAAGATGCTTGATAAGTTTTTTCAATGAGTACATACCTTGACAATATTTTGAAGTAGTTCAAAAATGGAACAGTCAAAGAAAGAGTTCTTGGCTATGTTACAAGGTATGAAATTGAGTAAGACTCAAAGCCCGACCACTGCAGAAGATAGAAAGAGAATGAAAGTCATTCCCTATGCCTCAGCCATAGGTTCTATAAAGTATGCCATGATGTGTACCAGATCTATTGTATACCCTACACTGTGTTAAGCAAGGGAGTACAATAGTGATCTAAGAGTAGATCGCTGGACATTGGTCAAAATTATCCTTAGTGGAATAAGGAAATATTTCTCGATTATGGAGGTGACAAAAGGTTCGTCGTAAAAAGTTACGTCGATGCAAGTTTTGACACAGATCTGGATGACTCTAAGTCTCGATCTAGATACATATTGAAAGTGGGAGCAATTAGCTAGAGTAGCTCCGTGCAGAGCATTGTAGACATAGAATTCGCAAAATACTTACGGATCTGTATGTGACAGACCCGTTGACTAAAATTATCTCACAAGCAAAACATGATCACACCTTAGTACTCTTTGAGTGTTAATCACATAAATGATGTGAACTATATTATTGACTCTAGTAAACCCTTTGGGTATAGGTCACATGATGATGTGAACTATGGGTGTTAATCACATGGTGATGTAAACTCTTAGTGTTGAATCACATGGCGATGTGAACTAGATTATTGACTCTAGTGCAAGTGGGAGACTGAAGGAAATATGCCATAGAGGCAATAATAAAGTTATTATTTATTTCCTTATATCATGATAAATGTTTATTATTCATGCTAGAATTGTATTAACCGGAAACATAATACATGTGTGAATACATAGACAAACAGAGTGTCACTAGTATGCCTCTACTAGACTAGCTCGTTAATCAAAGATGGTTATGTTTCCTAACCATGAACAAAGAGTTGTTATTTGATTAACGGGATCACATCATTAGGTGAATGATCTGATTGACATGACCCATTCCATTAGTTTAGCACCCGATCATTTAGTATGTTGCTATTGCTTTCTTCATGACTTATACATGTTCCTATGACTATGAGATTATGCAACTCCCGTTTACCGGAGGAACACTTTGTGTGCTACCAAACGTCACAATGTAACTGGGTGATTATAAAGGTGCTCTACAGGTGTCTCCAAAGGTACATGTTGGGTTGGCGTATTTCGAGATTATGATTTGTCACTCCGATTGCCGGAGAGGTATCTCTGGGCCCTCTCGGTAATGCACATCACATAAGCCTTGCAAGTATTGCAACTAATGAGTTAGTTGTGAGATGATGTATTACGGAACGAGTAAAGAGACTTGCCGGTAACGAGATTGAACTAGGTATTGAGATACCGACGATCGAATCTCGGGCAAGTAACATACCGATGACAAAGGGAACAACGTATGTTGTTATGCGGTCTGACCGATAAAGATCTTCATGGAATATGTGGGAGACAATATGAGCATCCAGGTTCCGCTATTGGTTATTGACCGGAGACGTGTCTCGGTCATGTCTACATTGTTCTCGAACCGTAGGGTCCGCACGCTTAAGGTTTCGATGACAGTTATATTATGAGTTTATGAGTTTTGATGTACCGAAGGAGTTCGGAGTCCCGGATGGGATCGGGGACATGACGAGGAGTCTCGAAATGGTCGAGACGTAAAGATCGATATATTGGACGGCTATATTCGGACATCGGAAAGGTTCCGAGTGATTCGGGTATTTTTCAGAGTACCGGAGAATTACGGGAATTCGCCGGGGAGTATATGGGCCTTATTGGGCCATACAGGAATAGAGGAGAGAGGCCAAAAGGAAGGAGGCCTGCGCTCCCCCCTCTGGTCCGAATTGGACAAGGGGCGCAGCCCCCTTTTCCTTCTTTCTCTCCCCCTCTTTCCCCTTCTCCTACTCCAACAAGGAAGGAGGGAGTCCTACTCCCGGTGGGAGTAGGACTCCCCTTGGCGCGCCCCCTCCTAGGCCGTCCGCCCCCTCCCCCTTGCTCCTTTATATACGGGGGCAGGGGGCACGTCTAGACACAAGTTGATCTTCACGATCGTTCCTTAGCCGTGTGCGGTGCCCCCTTCCACCATATTCCACCTCGGTCATATTGTAGCGGTGCTTAGGCGAAGCCCTACGACGGTTAAACATCAACATCGTCACCACGCCGTCGTGCTGACGGAACTCCTCCCCAAAGCTTTGCTGGATCGGAGCCCGGGGTGCGTCATCGAGCTGAACGTGTGCCAAGAACTCGGAGGTGCCGGAGTAACGGTGCTTGGATCGGTTGGACCGTGAAGATGTACGACTACATCAACCACGTTGTGCTAACGCTTCCGTTGTCGATCTACAAGGGTACGTAGATCACACTCTCCCCTCTCGTTGCTATGCATCACCATGATCTTGCATGTGCGTAGGAATTTTTTTGAAATTACTACGTTCCCCAACACCAAGAACCAGTATGAGATCGATCAAATGAAAGCAGTACCATATGCTTCGGCAGTTGGCAGCTTACAGTATGCACAAGTGTGTACTCGCCCTGACTTAGCTTTTATCACCGGGGTACTCGGTAGATATCAAGGGAATCCAGGCATAGAGCACTAGAAGATGGTAAAGAAAGCATTGCGTTATGCGCAAGGCACGAAGGACTACATGCTAATATACTGGAGAAGTGATTCCCTTGAGATAAAAGGGTATTCAGATGCAGATTTTGCGGGGGACAAAGTTGATAGAAAATCCACGTCGGGATACGTATTCACCCTCGCTGGGGGAGCTATTTCGTGGAAAAGCTCCAAACAATCGATAGTTGTATCATCCATGATGTATGCAGAATACATAGCATGCTTCGAAGCCATGGGGCTGGCGATATGGCTAAAGAAATTTGTACCCGACTTGAAAGTGGTAGATTGTATTCACAAACCACTAAAGATGTACTGTGACAACCAGCCGCAGTATTCTATGCTCACAACAACAAGTCGAGTAATGCTGCCAAAACAATAGAGATAAGGTATTATGTTGTGAAAGATAAAATCCAGGATCAAACTATAAGTCTCGAGCATATAAGGACAAAAGATATGCTTGCGGATCCGCTAACGAAAGGCTTACCACCCAATGTGTTCAAGGAACACTTAGCCGGCATGGGTTTAAAGGAAAGCCTTATGATTCCTGGATAGGCCCAAAAAAGGAACAAAGATTTGTTTCTGAACAAAACATATGTTGTAGTTGTATGATTCTATCGACAATTAAGCTGTGACGATAAAACATGCTCTATCTACCAATATGTGATGAAACAAATAAACTAGAAAGCATAAGGTTAAAAGTGTTGAGATCAAGGGGGAGAATGTTAGGTTGATCTCATCTATGCAGGCCCAATGTCCTGCCAGGCCATTGGTCAATGCGCCCTGATCGGGGGTGCCCAACCCATTATGGTTGGTGGGCACCTGTGACCCGCGCTATATTAACAGAGGTGGGGGCCGGGGCACGACTGACGAAGTTCATTGCCGCCATAAACCCCACCTACACGCCCTACCGATCTAGGGTTAGCGCAGTGCTCACGGGAAGCACCATCACCTCGCCCACTCTCTGCCATCACCGTGTGCCACATCACAACGATGGCCTCTGGATCGAGCTCGTCTGCACAAGGAGAAGGTAGGTTTACCAGATCTAATCTAGCCCCGGATGACCGGCCGAGCGCTCAGCCGGTCGCCCCTGGCTCGCTCGCTCTGTCACGCGAGGAACAGGCTAGCACATGCGTCTGGTGGGCCTGCAGCTTATATCTTCTCTGACGAGCGCAGATTCACAGCAGCCCCCTCCTCCCCTTTTCTCCCCCGGCGAGCGTGCGCCTTCTCTCTCCTCCCCTCCCACCCCCACCCCACAAGCGCAGATGGCTGCTACATCCAATCACGTCGGAGGTGCGCCCCTCGACGCCGGCGACCTTGTTTTTGCTCCAGCCGTCAAAGATTGCAACGGATCCCTGTGGTTTGCTACGAACACAACGCCGAATGGTACAACCACCTGCCGGGGAAGCTACAACCAGCGTCGAGGGAAGCTACAACGCGCGACCAGCGACATGCTTTTTTGCTACAACCGACTTCGCTTTTTGCTACTTCTTCTGCCTTTCTTTTTTGCTACAACCGAGGCTGACCGCAGGCGGCAAGCATGGTGACCGTGGGCGGCGAGGACAGGATCGTGGATTTTTGCTACATGCTACAACCGGCGTTGCAATTTGCTACTACCGGCATCCAATCCGGCTGCAACCGGCATCGTGGTTTGCTACATCGCACAATGATATTCTGATTTTTGCTACAATCAGCATCATGTTTTGCTACAAACATACTGCAAAATGCTACAACCGGCAGATGCTACAATGGGTACTGGTATAAGATAGAAGGACGAGAACGAAGATGCTACAATGGTGGATGGAAAATGCTACAACCATGTACACAGATTGATACGAGTAAATAAGCACTGTAATGTGACGATGGGATGGATGCTGGGACGACGAGCGGCTGCCCGAGGACAAGGATGGCGGCGCGGCGGTAGCTTCGAGATTGCAAGCGAGGTTTTCGCGCTGGAACCGGTGAGGATCCGTGCTACAAGCTCCGTGGATAAATTTCTTTTTCGAATCGCGGGGGTAGGTTTTGCGAGGGCGGTGACCACCGGCGGCCGGCTGCGAGCCTGGGTGTGCTGCGGTGCTTTGAGCCCGATCGCCTGGCGGCGGATTACGGTGGAGGTCAATGCCGCTTGCTGTAGCCCGTCCTCTTCGTGGCGGTTGCAATTTCTGCAGGAGAATGATTGAGGAGAACGACGAAGCAAGGACCATATCTGATGGCTAGCTGATGTTGCATCGTACGGTCGCGCGGTGACCGGCCCAAATTTGGGCCGGTGCGCCGGCGCCTAGTACTCTCCTTTAGCATAAGCTACTGTCCTAAAGATCTTCGGCTTCCAAACATTCGGCACTAGCTCGCCCACATGGATCTCACCAGGAAGACACCAACCTGCACAAAACAGAGGTAACTTCGCCATCCACAATTGCCAGCTCTCTTCAATCTCACAGAATGTACATCTCCAGAAATAATATCAAAACCCATGAATCAGGGTGCGGCATTCAGTTCTAGGCAATTGGCCTATATAATACTCCCTCCATTCCACAATGTAGTACTTCCTCTATCCCCGCGCTTCAACTTTGACTGTAAATTTAACTACCAAGACCAATTGCGCCGGGAGCAAAAATTATATCAGTGAATTCGTATTCGAAAGAAGTTTTCAATTATATAATTTTTTCTCCCACCGCAGTTGGTCTCCTTGATTAAATTTATGGTTAAAGTTGGACCTTGGGAAGCGCGGGCGCACTATATTTTGAAATGTAGGGAGTATACAGAAGTGAGATTAATATCATTGGTATCTAACAGTGATAGATGAGATTTTTTGAATTTTATTCCCAATTTCAGTGACAAGGTGTTCATAAGAACCCCCATTATACTCTCTTTTTTGCGGCAAAACCCCCATTATACTCAGAGTGAAACACACAACATTTGTGTGGCAGAAGCTAGATGAGACAATCATGTCTACACAAACTCATGCCTTAAACTCCACCTTGTCAATGCTTGCCATCGACGAGCACAAACTCACAGTAGACCGTTTAGCACAATATTACATTGAAGTGAACTGGAAATAGTTGGCCACAACATATACTTTTTCTGCCCACAACATATAATTTTTTGGCAACAACATATGCGTATGTACATAAGCAATTTCTTAATGTCATTGAACGATGGACATAACCGCATAAAGTAGAACTAGACAAATATGCCTGGAAAGTGCAAGCAGATACAATACTATGCACCATCAAATCTTGGCCAAGATACACTTCAAATTTTTCTCCCATGCGCAGCCTTGAGAAGGTCGATCACCACCAGAGGGCAGCTTGCCTCGAGGTGCTTATACCCCTCCGTCGCCAACACAGCATCAAGAGTGGCAGGAGTTCTGATAATGAACTGAACACATCTTGTCTTGAGCTCTGGGCAATTGTGCTGCTCGGCTAAAGCCAAAGTTGTTGCCGCCGTGTCCACGTTGATGCTACTAGAGAGCTTACCGGCACATATGTGCTTGAGCCTATCCAGTCCATACCTGTCAGCAGCAGCAAGCAGATGCTGAGCCATCACAGTCGCCGCCTTTGCATCTGCCTCCTCCTGCTGTTCATACTCTGCCTCGTCCTCCGCATCCCACTCCCGCTGTCTGAGTTCTGGCATGGTGTCTGTGTAGATGAACTGAAGCAGGGCCTTGAACACCTCAGCATCCATGTCCTTGATCTCCACACATTGCGAGCACTTCTCCTTCATGTCTCCAATAAACTCGGCCATAAAGACAGGGGACCTTGCGGCGACAATGAGCTTGTGCGCAGAAAAAGATTCGCCGGACACGAGAAATGTGACGTCAGCTCCTGTCTCGCTCTGAAGGAGTTGAGCCAATTGCAGGTGCAAGTCAGACGATGGCAGATGCAGTTCTTCAAGGGCCGTTTCCTCTCCTATTTCCTTGAGAACATCAAGGGTGCACTGCACACTAAAAGAGTCATCCTTGACATATCCCAATCCTTCTAGCTTAATTCTCTCTGAGCTATCTTGGGGCTTCTTGAATGTTATTCTCTGAGAAACTTCATGGGATGGCTTAGGCACTCCTCTCTGATCAACCAAGCAAGCCCGAAGAGTCGTCCTCACAGCGCTGGCTCGTGGTTCACCGAGAAAGATAAGACGGAGCGCCACGAACGTGCTCAAACCCCTCGAGTCCACGACGTTTGGATCATAGATTAAAATCGCGGGAGAAACGATTTCACGGCGGCCTCTCCAAGCAGCTATAGCGGAGGCCATAGCGGGCAATAACGGCAAATAGCGGAAACTTTTCTGATCGGAGAGATGATTTCTGGAGGGTTTTACTGATTTTTGAGCCATTTAGAGGGATATGTGGAGGATTTCGCTGCAGCTGCCATAGCGTAGTGGCGAGGCTCCGGGACAGCTATAGCGCAGCTATTGCGGCTATTTCGCGGGCTATTTTAATCTATGGTTTGGATATAGAAGGATCTCCCACTCATACCCGTCCACAATCCATCTGTACTTGAAGCAATAGTCGCTGCCGATGCCCGACATCATGCTAACGCCGTCGATCTTGAGCAGCCGCACCGAGCGCAGGACTTGTGTGAGGTTGAAGTTTGTGGCCAAGGGTGAAGCTTCTTCTGCGGGGAAAATCATGTTTTTCTGCGTGGGAATGATTATTGTGGATCAGTACAGTTTACTTGGACAAAAAAACTTCCGCCGTCGTCTCACCATCATCAGTCATCACGTCGTTGAGAGCAAGCGACGAGCAAAGCCTGTGCCAAGGACGACTCACCGTGCCACCGGAGAAGAACGTTAACCCGCCCGGTCGCGACATGCTTGTCAGGCGGCCCGCAGCTTTGCTATGTGGGCGGGGCCTTGCTTACGCGTCGCGCCGACGGAATAGACGGCGAGGGGGGGTCGGCTCTCGGCTGCTGTCCCGGCGTCCTGACGAGACGGCGAGGGCTGCTGTTGTAGGGGAGATCAGCGGGAAGGGAGAGGCTGCAAGCAGAGATGAGGGAGTAAAGC
This sequence comes from Triticum dicoccoides, assembly GCF_002162155.2. Classification (NCBI taxonomy): domain Eukaryota; kingdom Viridiplantae; phylum Streptophyta; class Magnoliopsida; order Poales; family Poaceae; genus Triticum; species Triticum dicoccoides. Next base: position 676,950,833 of record NC_041392.1, read on the forward strand.
AAGAAGAAAAGGACTTCCGCAGTTGCGCTGGCGAGTCTCGTTGACGTAACGTATTGCGCTGGCGAGTCTCGTTGACGTAACGTAGGGAGACTGGGAGAGTGGAAGGTGACTGTAAAAAGGAAAGTTTCGCTCAGATGGGGCCTTTTCGAGAAAAAAACGAAAAGAAAAGAAGAGAAAAGGACATTTAGTCATTTACAAAGTAAAATTCCCACCACACCCGACCTAACATTTTATTCTTCCTGCCCAATGTTTCTAAGGTTTTTATCTTTTTTTCTTGACCTCTATGAGAAGAGTGTCTATTCTATTTGATAACCATCCGGGAAGCAGTACAAACGTCATCTAAGAGCATCTTCAACGGTCGCGCAACGCGCGGCGCCTTAAAAAAACGTTTACAGCGCCGAATAGCCAGCTTTTGCGAGCCGCGGAGCACTGGCTTCAGTGGCCGCTGCAAAAAATTGCGCGGGCGTCACTTCGGTAGACGCGCTAAACTACAGCGCACGCAAGGAGCCGCCGCTTTGCAACATGTTCATTTTGAGGACAATATAGTGATATTTCAAACATCAAAACAAGACATGGCATAGTTTAAAACCATCCAACCAAGTTCATGACATAAAAGTTCACAAAGACAAACGGCACATCAACAATCATGCCGCACCTCATCTTCGTCCTTCTCTTCCTTCGATTTTTCATCCTCATCTGAAGAAGATTCTTCCTCCTCCTCTTCAGTGTATCACGCAGGGAGCTCGGGAGGTATTGGTAAGATCTCCAACGGCATCATGCGAAGGTATGTGAGGCACACCGGAAGACATGCCTCCACCCATGTCACTGGGACGTGCTCCCATGCCTACCATGAGAGACGCAAAACTCATGCCTCGCATGGTAGATCCGAAGCCACCCATGCCTCCCATGCCCCCCCATGGTAGCTCCGAAGCCACCCATGCCTCCCATGCCACCCATGCCGCCCATGCCACCCATGCCTGCCATAGTAGCTCCCATGCCTCCCATGACCGTGGCTCTTTTTTGGACCAAGACTTCTTCACGGGCAAGATTGACGTACTTCCTTTGCTTCTCATCGAGGGTAGATGTGTCCATGAAGAACAAGTAATCTCCCATTCCAACAATCTAGTTCGCTCCTCCATGGCCAATTTTATCTCCTCCAATGCCACCTTCCTCTCCTCGGCCGCCACCTTCCTCTCCTCGGTCGCCGCATCTTGGTTCCTTGCCATCTTCCTCACCTCATTTGCTTCCTTTCTTGCGTTCGCAATTGCTTCCATAGCATTTTTAGCTCATCATCTCCTTTCCTTTTCATCTTTTCTTTTCCGTCTTTCTTGCCTCCATTTGGTCTTTTTGGCTTGGAGTAGGCAACCGAGTTTGGTGTAGGGCTTCTCTTGCCGTCATCACTTGATGCCTCCTCCTCCTCATCATCCAAATCAATAGTCCGCTTGCGTTTGTTGCTCTCCTCGTTGACACCTTCACGGGGCTTCCATTTATCATCATCCTTCAACGCATCATAGCAACGGGCAAGGTAAATAGCCTCCCTTTCTTGATCTTCCCTTTCTTGGTCTTCTTCTCCTCTTCTTGAAATAAGTTTTGTGCAATAGTAAGCTACAAACAAAAGAACAAGTTAGCACTTGAAACACCAAAGAAGAAGCACACACATGGAAGAATCATGAAAGAAATGGCACTTACCCTATCTTTGTCATTAGTGCCACTTGGGTTTAATGTGTCAACCGCCTTAAGTGCGGCCGCCCACCTTTGAAAATCTCTGTTAATTGTCGACCACCGGGAGCGAAGATGTCTTCGTCCATGGTGTCTCTACTTTGGAAGAATCACGCACATGGAAGAATCGTGAAAGAAATGGCACTTACCCTATCAAAGTGCTCCTTCATCCGGATCCAATATGCATCTCTACTTTGGTCCCCTCCAAAGGTGTCATCCCTAGACACTTGCAACCATGTATTGCATAGCAAGATGTCTTCGTCCATGGTGTAGTTGCCCGCTGTTCCTTTTGGTGCATCGACGATACCCTCACCATCCTCGTCCACCTTGATACGTCTCCAACGTATCTATAATTTTTGATTGTTCCATGCTATTATATTATCTGTTTTGGATGTTAATGGGCTTTATTTTACACTTTTATATTATTTTTGGGACTAACCTATTAACCCAAGGCCCAGTGCAAATTGTTATTTTTTGCCTATTTCAGTGTTGCGCAGAAAAGGAATATCAAACGGAATCCAAATGGAATGAAACCTTCGGGAACGTGATTTTTGGAACAAACGTGATCCAGAGGACTTGAAGTGGACGTCAAGAAATGGACGAGGAGTCCACGAGGCAGGGGGCGCGCCTACCCCTTGGGCGCGCCCCTCCCCCCTCGTTCGCCCCTCGTGGCTCAACCGACCTACTTCTTCCTCCTATATATACTCATATACCCTGAAAACATCCAGGAGCACAGCAAAACCCTATTTCCACTGCCGCAACCTTCTGTACCCAAGAGATCCCATCTTGGGGCCTTTTTCGGAGCTCCGCCGGAGGGGGCAACGATCACGGAGGGCCTTACATCAACTCCATGGCCCCTCCGATGATGTGTGAGTAGTTTACTTTAGACCTTCGGGTCCATAGTTATTAGCTAGATGGCTTCTTCTCTCTCTTTGAATCTCAATACAAAGTTCTCCTTGATCTTCTTGGAGATCTATTCGATGTAACTCTTTTTGTGGTGTGTTTGTCGAGATCCGAAGAATTGTGGGTTTATGATCAAGTCTCTCTATGAACAATATTTGATTCTTCTCTGAAATCTTTTATGCATGATTGGTTATCTTTGCAAGCACTAGCAAAAAAAGGGGCTTTCGTTCGGGCCTGGCCAGCCCATTAGTCCCGGTTCTTCCATGAACCGGGACCAATGGATGCATTTGTCCCGGTTCGTGAGCCCAAGGGGCTGGCCGGGGCCTCGTGGGCATTAGTCTCAGTTCGTACGGACCCATTTGTCCCGGTTCTAGGCACGAACCGGGACCAATGGGCCTCGCTCTAGGCCGACAAACATTGGTCCCGGTTCTTGGCTCGAACCGGGATAGAAGGCTGGGCTTTAATCCCGGTTCCAGCCTCGAACTGGGATAAATGAGTTGCCTATATATACCCCATCGCCGCAGCAGAGCACTCCACAGTGCTCTATTTTTTCTGGCCAGCGAGGAGAGGGCATTTGGGTGCTCTTGCTCACCTCCTATGCACACGAGGTGTTCGATGAAATGCCCAGGCCACGCTAGTTCAGCTTTCTCCTCTCGAAGCTCAACCTCCCAGCTCCATTTTCCCCGAGATTTGTCTAGGTTTAGCGGTCCGTCACGTCCCGTCCCCGTCTCACCGCCGTCGATCGCCCGTGCCAATCTCGTTGCCTGCACCACCGTGGTGAGCCTCTTATCTTCTTCTGAAAGAAAAAAAATTCTTACTTTGGATAGAAACTTGTCTAATTTTCTTACTTTTATTATTGCTTGTTATTATATAGTGCGATGGTTTTGGCATCCGCCCCCGTCGGCCCTCGTCCTGGCTATGATTCGGATGTGGTATATATTATCTTTTATAACTATTTGGTTCATTTATTGTTTATAACAATTATGCCCATCAAGTTGACATAGATTTTATTTATGTGGGAGGTAGTTCAACCGGAAATTCCAACCGACCCTATTGTCGAGAGGTTAAATTTAGTTGAAGAAGAAAACAATTACTTGAAGGAAAAAATAAAAAAATTGAGGAGGAGAAGATGATATTGGAGTTGCATGTTGCGGATGTCGTCGATGATCACAAGATCAAGATGGATGCAATGCGGTTGAAGATTAGAAAGATTAGAAAATATGACATTCATACCGAGGCTTGGTATCATTATGCCGTTGGATCAATTTTTACCTTGGTTGTGATTATGATCGCATTTGTTGTTGCATTGAAAGGTTTTACATAGTTTCAATGTATGGTTTAACTAGATGCTCTGGAGAGCTATATGTTGTTCAATGAGAACTACGCATGTACTTTGTTTTTAATGTGATGATGAACTTCTATTAATTTGGTCACTTATCTATTCATGAGAGCTATATGTACCAAATTGATGATGTGGCTTTGAATGCTGCATTTTGAACACAGAAAAAGTATGGAGTTCAAATAAGTTCGAAAAATTGAAATCCCTTTGTAACAGACGAGTTTCCGTATGAAACCCTGATACTTCGAAAAAGATTGTCCGTCTTGTACACGAAGTGCATCCAGTTTTTGCCTTAAGCCTCTCTACTTTCTTGCACATGCTATGTGGGTAAAATGATGATACCATGCCAACTTTCAACCTTTTCAGAGTTCATTTGTAGTGCTTTTCAATTTCAGGGTCTTATAGCTCAAAATAATGAGTAAATGCATGAAAAATAACAAATGAAGTCAGAAAGAGTTGAAAATTGATGATGTGGCTTTGAATGGTGCATTTTGAACATAGAAAAAGTATGGAGTTCAAATAAGTTCAAAAACTAAAATCCCTTTATAACAGACGAGTTTCCGTATGAAACTCTGATACTTCGAAAGAGATTGTTCATTTTGTACACGAAGTGCATCCAGTTTTTGTCGCAAGCCTCTCTACTTTCTTGCACATGCTATGTGGGTGAAATGATGGTACCATGCCAACTATCAGCCTTTTCAGAGTTCATTTGTAGTGCTTTTCAATTTCAAGGTCTTATAGCTCAAAATAATCAGTAAATGCATGAAAAATAACAAATGAAGTCAGAAAGGGTTGAAAATTGATGATGTGGCTTTGAATGGTGCATTTTGAACACAGAAAAAGTATGGAGTTCAAATAAGTTCAAAAAAAAGAAATCCCTTTGTAACAGACGAGTTTCCGTATGAAACCGTGATACTTCGAAAGAGATTGTCCATTTTGTACACGAAGTGCATCTAGTTTTTGCCGTAAGCCTCTCTACTTTATTGCACATGCTATGTGGGTGAAATAATGATACCATGCTAACTTTCAACCTTTTCAGAGTTCATTTGTAGTGCTTTTCAATTTCAGGGTCTTATAGCTCAAAATAATCAGTAAATACATGAAAAATAACAAATGAAGTCAGAAAGGGTTGAAAATTGATGATGTGGCTTTGAATGGTGCATGTTGAACACAGAAAAAGTATGGAGTTCAAATAAGTTCAAAAAAATGAAATCCCTTTGTAACAGACGAGTTTCCGTATGAAACCCTGATACTTCTAAAGAAATTGTCCGTTGTCAGGACCCCGATTCAAAGTCACATTGGTCTAGCCGGTAACACCTCATATCACTTTGGGGCCTCATGCACGGTATTCCCACGGGTGTCACCTTACCATGGCCCGGGACCGTTTGCGCCTTTTGGCTAGCGTCCATGTGACAGAGAACCCGGGCCGACATGGCTAGTCGTGAACCCAAAGCGGCACCAACCTATGGGGACAGGCATACATGAATCACATCGAGCATGTCGGTCAGCAGCGTGTGAATCCGGGCTGTAGCACTGGGCTAACAGGACTCTGGGAACCCGGGCTGTAGCAGGCTAGGCAGGACTCCGAACGTCACTGCATGACATTTCCCCGAAGGGACAGACACAGGAACGAAGTGAAACACATGCCGGCCAGTCAAGTGTCCTGAGCAGTAGTGCTGGGCTAGCAGGACTCCGGTGAACCGGGCTGTAGCGGACTACTATGGATCATGGAAGCACAAGACTACATTTCCCCATAAGAGAGGCTACCAAGGATAAACAACTAGGTTGTCGGATCCCACACATACCAAGCATTTCAATCATACACACAATATGCTCGATATGTGTAAATACAACATGGCATCACAACATAACTCTACGACTCGAGTATTTATTCATTAGGCTCCGAGGAGCGAGATATTACAAACATGGGTCTCATGACCCAACAATCATAGCATACAAATCAAAGCACATGCGGAAGCTTAACATGTCTGAGTACAGACATCTACAAATGAAAGAGGCTAAGAAGCCTGACTATCTACCAGATCCTGCCGAGGGCACAAGATCGTAGCTGAGGTAGCAAGCTAAACGTCGAAGTCCACACGGAACTACTAGCGAGACTGACGTCTCTCTGCAAAAACATAAATTAAGAAAATGTGAGTACAATTGTACTCAGCAAGAATTACATCAGAACTAACTACATATGCATCGGTATCAACAAAGGAGTAGTGGAGTTTAACTGCAGCAAGCCAGCTTTGACCTAGTGGCTAACCTAAACTACGACTACAAGCAACTCTTTTGAGGTGGCGCACACGAGTCCACATATTCACCATTCAATACACCACTATGGATCCGCTCCCGTCTCCCTACGAGAAGGCCATCCATAGCACTCACACTTATCTTGTGAGTTTTAGAGTATCCACTTTCACTTGTCTATGAACTATGCAAGGGGTCCAAGTTTCCATATCTGAGGAATCTGGCTATTCGAATAGATATTGATAACCCTGCAGGGGTGTACTTCTTCACACACGCTCCCACCACTTACCGTCGTTTACACGACATGTACTCGGCAACCTTCAAGCGGAAGCCCAACGAGGGTGTCGGCCACGGCCTACCTAAATACTTAAGTCTCTAGTCCAGGTCTATCACCTATCCAGGTTCCATCCGCAGGGAGTCCGGCCGTGGTTTCCACATACGGCCCCGAACGATGTGAACAGGGTTTCTAAGACACCAAACGGGCGCCCGGTACACCGTGCCACAGTGTATCTACTGCATCATAGCCCACCCCTAGGGTCAGCGCTACGCACGGCCGCCAACACATAACCTACAAACACCATAAACTAGTTGCAACTCCTGGACAGAGTACTAGGGTGATTAAGAAGCCGAGAGGGTCAATTAAGGATCCCAATGAGTGGTAGTAGCTGTTCATGGATCACAGACACAGAACTCAGTTCCTGAGGACGGTTTCAATGAGACAACCCACCATGTACTCCTACATGGCCTCTCACCGCTACCTTTACCAAAATGTGTTCACACACTTAGCTCGCACACAATAGGACATTTTCACACACCTCCGATTCATTCCCGATGAATCAGACCTGACACAACTCTATGCAATAGCAGGCATGACAAACAAGCATGAATGAGTAGGCACATCAGGGCTCAAACAACTCCTACTCATGCTAGTAGGTTTCATCTATTTACTGTGGCAATGACAGGTCATGCAGAGGATAAGGGGTTCAACTACCGCAACAAGTAACAGATGAATCGTTGTTGTCCTAATGCAGTAAAAAAGAGAAGGAGCGAGAGAGTGGGATTGTATTGGAATGAACAAGGGGGTTGTGCTTGCCTGGCACTTCTGAAGATATTATAGCTCTTCATCGGTGTCATCGAACTCATCGTCGAAACCACGTCTATCGAGAGGGGACAAATACCGGCAACAGAGAAAGAAACACAGTCAATGCAATGCACAATATGATGCATGATAATGACATGGAAATATGTTGTTGATTGAGCTAATGCAACTAGCAACACAATTAAATTATTTTTCTGATAATTTTTCATATATAAATTATTTCATTCTGAGTTATAGATTATTTTCTATGATTTTTAGAAGTTTTAGGCATTTTCTGAAAATAAATAAATCATTTAGATTTATTTAAAATCCAGAAAAGGTTTTACTGCATCAGCATGACATAAGGTTGACGTCATCAGGTCAACTGTGGCTGGCCAGGTCAAACCTGACCAGTGGGACCCCCTGGTCAGTGACTCAGTCCACTAACTGAGTTACTCAGTGTTAAACTAACCCTAACCAGGATGTTAGCAGGGCGGGGCCCACATGTCAGTGACTTGTTTAGTTGTCTAAATTAGTTAGTTCTAATTAAACTAGAGTTAACTAATCAGGGGCTTGGGCCCACACGTCAGGACGCAGGGAAGGTCAAACAGGGGTCAAACCCTGCCAGCGTTGAGTCGCCGGTGAGTCCGAGACGGCGGAGGGGCTCGGGTTTTGCCCTCCGGCGACCAAATTGGCGGCCGAGACCACCGGTGCGAAGCCCAGGCTCTCGCACATCCAATGGAACACGCAGGAGACTGTGGGATGGCCGAAGGCGACGACGGCGTCAAGGTCAGTGGTGGCCGGAGCACGGGCTCGACGGATTCGTCGCTACGGTGAGCAAGGCGTGCGTTGCTTGGCATCTACGGCATCTGCACATGCTAACGAGGCTGTTGGGCATGCTAGCATGACCGAAGGGTCACCAGACTGACACCGACGACGAGCTTGGGTGGAGGTGAGCTTCGGCCTTGATGAACACGACGACTACGGTGTGCAAAAGGACGCGGCGTTAGGGGGAAAGTGACCGGAGGCTCACAGCGCGTTGATTGGTGGTGTCGGATGGCTCGGGGAAGCGTCGGAGCAAGCGGGCGGCAAAGAGGATCTCCGGCGACCCGAGGAGGAAGAAGGGGTCGGGGACGTTGTCACGGAGCTCCTGGCGGCTCCTGGCTCAGTGCAGAGGATGCGGGGGTCGAGGTGGAGCTCGTGGCATATCCGGATGGGCGTGGGGAGGTCGGTGGTAGCGGCGAACGGCGACGGTGGCGGCGGCTCCATTCGGTGGTGAGAGAGAGAGGTCCAGGGGAGAGGGTGAGGACGAGGGCGAGCGAGAGAGCGTCAAGGGGGTCGCGTGGCGTCCTCAGGGCGACGGGGAGACATGCAGGGAGGCAGGAGGTGGCCGGCGCGTGGCGAGCACGCGCCCCTGCCTTCTGGCGCGAGGTAGGGGGTGACTTGCTGCTGCGGGTGGGCTGGGCCACCAGGTGGCTGGACTGTCAGGTGGGCTGCACAGGAGGTAAGCGCCAGGTAAAGTTTCCTCCTCTCTCTAACATTCCTTTTATGTTTTCTATTTTCTGTAATTGTGTTTGGCTTTACTAAGAATGACAGGGTATCTCCAAAAATCATGAAACTGCTCCATGTCACTGTTTGGAATATTTCCAATAGCAAACATTTCAGTTTGTGATTATTTGAGCATTTAAAATATTATTAGCAATTAAATGCACAAATGCAAATACTATATAATTTAATTCAAAAATCCAGAATGGCCTAGAAATGTGCACCATTTTTGGGAGAGGTTCTAGACCAATTCAAAAATGATGAAATTTTGTGAAGGGCATTTTGGATTCATTGAATTTTTTTTTCAGTTGAACCTGGTATTTCAGGGGGTGTTGCGGTTTATTGATCCCCATTTCAGGTTTAAGAGAAATTTAAACATGATGCAACACAAGACTAGCTAACCCAGAGCAGACCAGAAGTAGGGATGTGACATCCGTTTTGTACATGAAGTGCATCCAGTTTTTGCCGTAAGCCCCTCTACTTTCTTGCACATGCTATGTTGGTGAAATGATGATACCATGCTGAAAGGATCGATATGGTTGACTAGAGGGGGGGTGAATGGGCAACTACCAATTTTTTAACTATTCTTTATCAAATTAAACTTTGCATCAAAGTAGGTTGTCTAGATGTGCAACTAGGTGAGCAACGTATATGATGTAATACCAACAAGCAAACAAACAAGCAAGAGAAGTAACACTAAAGAGCTTGCACAAGTAAAGGTAAGAGATAACCAAGAGTGGATCCGGTGAAGACGAGGATGTGTTACCGAAGTTCCTTCCTTTGAGGGGAAGTACGTCTCCGTTGGAGCGGTGTGGAGGCACGATGCTCCCCAAGAAGCCACTAGGGCCACCGTATTCTCCTCACTCCCTCACACAATGCGAGATGCCGTGATGCCACTATTGGTGCCCTTGAAGGCGGCGACCGAACCTTTACAAACAAGGTTGGGGCAATCTTCACAACTTAATCGGAGCCTCCCAACAAAACCACGAAGCTTCACCATAATGGACTATGGCTCCGTGGTGACCTCAACCGTCTAGGGTGCTCAAACACCCAAGAGTAACAACATCCGCTAGGGATGAGTTGGGGAATCGAAAATCCCTTGGTGGAAGTGTAGATCGGGGCCTTCTCAACCACTCCCGAGCAAATCAACAAGTTTGATTGGTTAGAGAGATAGATCGGGTGAAAATGGAGCTTGGAGCATTTAATGGAGCTTGAGCAATAAATGGAGCTTGGGGGAGGAAGAGGTAGGTCAAAGGGAAGAAGGGGGCCCCCTTTTATAGTGGGGGAAACAATCCAACCGTTGCCCCTCACCAACCAGCCCCGCACAGGGCGGTACTACCGCTGAGAGGGGGCGGTACTACCGCCAGGTCAGCGGTACTGCCGCGCCAGCCAGCGGCACTGCCGCGCAGAGGAGACTAGTAGGGAATAGGACCCAACGCGGTACTACCGCGGTGGTAGGGGCGGTACTACCGCTCCTGGAACGGTACTACCACCTCTACAACCGCAACTAGTGCCGCAAAACCTGACACGAGAAAAATACCCCTCGAGTCGAGGCGGAAGGAGCCACATAGCCCAGCAGTACTACGGCAGCGGGGTCACGGGCGGTACTACCGCCGCGGAGCGGTACTGCCGCTTGTGACCCTTCAGCCGTACTACCGCTGGTAGTGCGGTACTACCGCTGGGGCACAGAAGAGAGAGAGAGAATCTCTGCAAAGAGACTAAGGACGAGGCGGAGGTGCCAGGCACCCCAGTGGTACTACTGCTGTGGAGCCACGGGCGGTACTACCACTATGGAGCGGTACTGCCGCTTGTGGCTCCTCAGCGGTACTACCGCTGGGTTGCGCGGTACTATTGCTTGGACCCAGACAGGACAAGGAAGAGAGGAGAGATCTCTACAAAGGAATGGAAAAGCTCAGAGGGTGAGAAGCTGATGTGTACGTGTTGATTCCACCCATGCAATACCCCAGCGGACCCCCTCTTGATAGTACGGTGCCCTCTACGCAACTAGTCCACCGAGAAAGAAACGAAAGAGCTACACCGTCTTGAAATACACTCCGAGGGGAAGAAAACGTCTCGTGCCAGGGGAGAATCTGTGAATTATTCAAAGCACGAGATTAGTCCGCAAACATGTTGTCATCTATCACCAAAACTACCTTGAGAGAGATATGCCGTAACAATCTCCCCCTTTTTGGTGGATTGATGACAACTTGGGATTTGTGCAAGGAAAAGAAATAAAAGAAAAAAACTAAGAACTACAAAATATAGACGGGCTCCCCCAGAATGTGTGCACCTAGATAGTGGAGCATTCGGAAAGCAAGACACACACATTCGGATCAACACTCCCCCTATATTTTATAGTCCAACAATACTAAGCACAAGATATATGAGAGAAGAGAATAAACAGGACAAGCAAGGATCTCATAATAAACTATAGTACTGAATAGACATAAGTAATAAGGTAGCGATAGGGAGCATATGTCTCACACCATATGTCTAGAACTTAGGTCTCACAGGCACCAAACCAAACCAAATAAAGACACCAAGAGAACACACAAGAAACCACAAGACGACTCAAAGCACGGCAACAACACAAATCCCTACACTCTCTCCCCCTTTGGCAGCGAGACACCAAAAACGGCAAAGAGTGACGCTATGACTCCAGGTGATGGGAAGATGAAGATCTCGAACATCACATCTCTGTATCTTCATCGTGGGTCGAAAACTGCTCGGCATCAGAGTCGGTCCAAGGGCAATGCTGATGAATCCATTCCTCCTCTTCAGTGATCTGACCCTCAGACCCACTGGCAACTGTTGCTCCCATCGGACGCATGAGCTCCTTGTGGCGCGTCCTGGCATGCTTCTCCGCCACATGAGTCATGTACTGACCATGAGACTCCATGCAGAAAAGTTTCTTCATCTTGCGTTTAAGCTCCTGTGCCCACGACGGTTCTGTACTAGAGGGCCCAAAGTCCTCCTCATGATCATCAGTAGCAGCCCCACCCTCGGTCCCCATGGCAGCAGCAGCAGCAGATGGATCCCCCATGGCAGCAGCAGCAGACGGACCCCTTGTGTGAGGCGCTGGGGTGGCCCAATTGTCCTTCTTCCTCAGATGCTTGATCTCATGAGAAACCAAGTCTCCAGTTTCTAGCAACACTCTGGGATAAGTCTATGCCCAGGCCCTCTCAATGAGCCTCATGCTGAATGGACCATATATAGGGCACTTGCGCTCAGACACGGCAGAGAGAAGTTCAGACCACATGACATGAGAAATATCCAGGCTCTCTCCAGTGTTTGCGTCCTTCTCATGCTGACAGAACAGAAGCATATCCACGAGATAAGAGTGGACCATATCCAGATTCCCGATGCGAGGAAAGAGAGTCTCACGGAAGATACGATGAAGAATGTCCAGATACAGAGACAACTCATAGGTCTTCTTCTTAGTCACTGGGTGAACTTTCACTATGCAGTAGGGCCAAAGGGCTTGCTTGTGGGTGGACGTCTCATTGCGGTGAGGGCGGAAACCGACTGGAGTCTCAAGCCCGGTATCCACCACATCAAGTAACTCCATGAAAGCCTTCCACTTGACAGAAAGCAGCTTGCCATTGGTCATCCATGTCAGAGTTCTGTCGGCATCTGTCCCAAGATGAATGGTGGCAAAGAATTGAGCCACCAAATATGCATCGAAATCCTTGTTGAATTGCATGATCCTGAGAATGTTCAGCTGAGTGCACATCTAAAGGGCTTCACCAAAGTACTCCGGGTCCTTCTCCATAGCATCAGTGTCAATGGAGCGAACATCAACAAAGAGATTCTTCTTGGCCTTGATCACATCAAAATAGATGGCAAACTGAAAACGGTTCTAGAACGGGCGGTTGACCAAAGTGGGTTCTTGGTCCACCTCATAGGGATTGCGGCGACGCTTTTCCCAAACCTCCTTGTTGGTCATCTCAGTCACAGTCTTCCCCTTTGGCTTGTTGGCGGATCTCTTCGATTGCTGAGGAGGTGGAGGAACACTTGCAGATACGCTTGCTGGAGGAGGTTGGGTGCTCGAGGAACCACCGGCTGGCTCAGAGGTGCGGTAGCGTTTTGATGTTGCATGCCCGGGGTTGATACGGCGAGCTTGATGCTCAGAAGGGTCATCACCTGGAGCCAAACACAAGAACACGCAAAACAAGCAGAAAGAACGAGCATAAGCCAACAAACACAAAAAATAATAATCAAGGTAAGGTAGGAATATGATGGAATTTGGCATGCAGCGGTAGTACCGTGACATGTCTGCGGTAGTACCGCCCCAGTGGTAGTACCGCCCCAAAGAGAGCGGTAGTACCGCTCGAGGTCAAGCGGTAGTACCGCTCCAATGAGCACTACTAGAAATACCACTACTAATGGCGCACCTAATATGGCCATTAATGGCGCATCACTGGTGCGCCACTGACAGCACGCCATTAGTAATTTTTACTAATGGCGCACCAGCTGGTGCGCCATTAGTATCTGGTATACTAATGGCGCACCACCTGGTGCGCCATTAGTATATGCGAGGGTGCGCCATTAGTATGCCTCCCAGTTGGCATGTACACCCAGGTGCTTTGGCATACTAATGGCGCACCACCTCTGGATGCGCCATTAGTAACCGCAACATACTAATGGCGCACTACCCGGTGATGCGCCATTAGTATGCACTGTCATGCTAATGGCGCACTGTCGTGTGATGCGCCATTAGTATGAATATTAGGTTTTTTTTTATTTTTTTATTTTCTGTTTTTTGCACAGGTTACAAAATGTATAATTTGACAAAATATAGACAGCACACATCAACAATAGATTCATCAAATACAATAGAAGATTAGTCTTTGAATACAATTCATCATATTAGTCTCCGAATACAATTCATCATATTAGTCTCCGAATTAAAAAGACCGAACAAAGATAGAACATTATATTACAAGTCACGAGACCGCGAGTAGCGAGTTTGTCTTCGCATTACAAGTCGATATCGATCATCTAAACTACCATCACATAGAAGAGAGCTGCGGTCATCACGATGAGCATCATCACGATGAAACTCGTCTTCATCCGGTTCCTCCAACGCTCCCTCCCCTCTCCCGCTAGATAGTGGGCGTATCTAGATTCGGCCTCGGCCCTAGTGGTGTACCCTTTGTAACTGTTACCGCTGAATCGGTGAACCTGTCTCCGACACTCCTCCCAGTCATCGTAGACTCCGGGAACCTTACCCTTGTACACGACATACGTCGGCATCACTATGCACTAGCCAAACGAAACGTTAGTACCAATTCACAGACAATACATAAGCAATATATAATTATGCAACAGAACGATCGGAAGAGAAAAGCAAGACATTAATAGCATCGATTACATCTAAGTTGAACGACTCTCAAAACCAAAGAGACATACTACAAGTTCATTAAAGTTTAATTACAACATGAGCCAATCGATGTTTCAGAACTAGACAACTCGACTCAAGGGGCCGGAGCGTGGATGAAGCCGCCGTCTATCGTGGGAGTCATGAAAGAACGGGCGTTGTCATCCTGCATTTGTAGCATTGTGTCGATGTCACTCTTGGACGGTTGATTTCTGAGGTAGAACTGCCCCGAGGTACGAAGGACATCTTGATGGATGATTTCCGCAAACTCCGACTGGATGCGAAAGAATTCTTGTCGGAGGTCCGCGTCCTGGATTGCCGACACGCTCGCGGCCCAATCTTGGAGTTTACTCGGTAGCAGAAGTTGATGATGGTCCCGTACGATCGCCCGCATGTGATGGATGGCGTAGTAGGCACCCTTCTGACCGCTAGGCGGCTGCTTGACGCAGCAGAACGTCGTATTGTGGGAGAACACGTGCTTGCCGTACTTACGAATAGGCCTGGTGAAGGTGCCTCCAGATTGGGCGTAGCCGGGGAGAACATCATCAAGAACCTTCTTGACATTTGTGTAGTCTACGTTCGATTGACGGTCCGGGTCGAAATACGTGGCCATGGAATATTTGGGGCTTAGGAGGATGAGCGTGCAACGTGTGTCACTGCAGAAAACACGGAATGTTAAAAGAAAAACGATCGAAAAGTAAGAATTCATATGTTACGGGCCGGTTGAGGGGAGGACTTACTCGGGAAAGTAAGGCACGAGGAAGTTATCCTTATCTTGGTTTGCCAGAATGACGCCTTCGTGGTAAGAACTCGCGACTTGCCAGTCCCCAGCGCTGCCCAAGATCTTGGCACGCATGTAGAAGGGGTCGACTATCACGATGTCCGGGGTCTTGTCGCGAATGATCCGCATCTCCATACTCAGCGAAAATAGCCGAACGAAGGTGTAGTCCAGCGGATGAAGGTTAAACATAGCAAAGATGTCATCAAACCGCAGGACGATCGTACCCCCGATGTCGCCATCCACAAAGCCCTTGCCCTCTGGCACCTTGGCCACGAAAACCGGGTATGCCACATCCTTCTCTCTGAGACGCCGCTTCTCCAAAGAAAGAACACTGTCGTGCAGACTCCGCATAGCACCGGTTGCAGCATTGAGCATATTTGGTGGTAGCATCGCCCTACCCGCCACATGCACCCTCCTCGAGATATCCTGCGGTGAAGGTGGCCCGTCCTGAGCACGGATCGTACTCGGTGCCGGCTGGCTCGCACCCTTCTTAGTCTTTCTTTTGCGTGCCTTCTTCTTCTCCTGTAATGGGACCGAGTTCTGCTCACAGACCGCCTTCTTGAGTGTGTTGGGGCTGATAATATTTCGCACCTCGCCTATCTGAGGCTCGATGAAGTCGGCAGCTGGAGGCGTCTCCTGAGAGCTGAACGCCAGACGGCGCCTGTTGCAACTTGGCTTCTCCGCGGTACGAGCTAGATCGCACACGTCTTTTGTTGGGTTTGGTTCTTGAGAAGGAGGCCCCATGAAGTCGCCATCGTACCCATGCTCGGCAAAGTACTGATCGACGTTGCCAAATGTATCATCGTCGTCGCCGTCGTCGTTCTGATCCTGTGCCATATGCATGTTTGGATCCAGTGGCATAGGGATGTCCGGCACCGTTACGGCGGTCTTGCCATGGGGCCGACTTGGCGCCGGCACGACTGGCGGTGTTGTCTTTGGGGTGGTGTCCCCCGCCCCCAAACGAATCTGGCTCTTCGGCCAAAGCAGGGGCCAGCTCAGGCAGGCGCTGAGGGTCATCACGTCATCATCGTCGGCCCCGACGGGTCGAATCGAAGGTAACAAGTCGTCGCAGCCTGGCAGCACCCGAACCAGTTGAACCCTAAACAAGTTGGGTGGCATCTGGGTACCGTGGAACAAGGGGTTGCCCGGTTGAACGATTTTGCCCTTGGCGACATCGACCAACTCGTTGTTCACGAAGTGGAGGAGAGTGCACGGAACATCGGCGGCGCCCTGCGAAAACATGTAGGGCGTCAGGGATGCCCAGTCAAAGGCAAGGAGATGAAGTCCTCGGCCCAGAGAGGCTTAATTAGTTACCGTGATGATGGCGTCGAGCTCGGCTAATGTCGAGGCACCGCCAACGGCGGGCGTGCAGTTGACGGAGCGGCCGCTTGCTGAAGAGGTGCCGGCCGGCCGCTTGCTGAAGAGGTGCCGGCCGGCGTACACCCGGGTGCATTAAGCTCCCGTGCCGGCGTCGGAGACACCAATGCCGCCTCTGCCGGAGGCACCAATGGCCCCGCCATCGCATTATGCGAGTTGCTGGCCGTGAAGCTAGGAATCGGGGGCGGCCCCTGTTGGCCGCCCGCAATCCACGCACTCAACCCCGAGATCAAGGTAGGCACAAGGGCGGTGATCGTCGCTCCGAGTCGTTGTTCCACTTGCTCTTGGACAATCTCCGGAATCCGCGCCACCTGTGCCTTGAGTTCTTGAACCTCTCGCGCCTGGCTTTCCGAGCTGGTCTTTTTCTCCTTCCGCACACCAGCGGTATAGTATGACCCCCATTTTGTCGACATGCCTTTGCCGGCCACACGACCAGCTGACGTCGGCTTACTGAGCTTATCCTTGTTCTTCATTATATTCAACCCCCTATTTAGAGTGGTGTCCCAAGGGTTGCTCTGAGTCGACCCCGCGCTACTGCTTTCAGTCGCCTGCGGAAGGAATGTGAACCATTTAGAAATTCGGCTTCATTAATTAGAATGCAACCATATGGAGCTAATTACGCGGGGGTGTATTCCTTACCAGAACAAGCTCAAGCTGCCTGGTCTTCGGATCCGTGGTAAGCTCCTTTGTTTTCGGGTCCTTCTTGTACCGGGCCCTGACAAAGTTCCTGGTCTGCTTGTCACCGTATTTATCGAAGAGGGGCGGTAGTCCTTGCTCGGCACGGTCCGCCTCCTCCTTGTCCCATATAGGCTCCGCCACTCTGTAACCGCCGGGACCGAGTGTGTGTTCCCCTATGTTCAGCTCCCGCATTTGTTTCCCCCACTCACTTGATTGGGAGCTTGCGGTGCTCGAGCAATTGATCTTGAAGTCGTTGTAGTCATCTTCGGTGATCGAAGGATTTTTCTCCTTGATCTTCTCATAACTCTCACCTTTCTCGATCATTCTTTTCACATTGCTTTTCCAAGTAGACAGGGCCTTGCTCATCTTCGTGAGGGCAGCATTGTTCACTTTATTCCCTTTGAGGCTTGTGTTTTCGAATTCAGCGGGGAACTTGTATCGTTCGTGCAGCTTCGTGAAGAGGAGGTGGCGCAAATTCCCCCGGTCAGGATGCCTCAGGTTCTCGGTGTTGATCGAGACGGTGCTCCGGACAATGCACCCGAGCTGAAGCGAGTACCCCTTGACTATTCGTTCGGGCGCCGTTGGATTCCCGTTGGAGTCCACTTCAGTAACTTCCTCCTTGAGGGTGCGGAGCACGATCGGGCGCCGGTCCTTCTGTTGCCTCTTCGGCTGGCTGCTATCTGTGCGTGCGCCGCCATCATCAGTGGTGGCATCCTCGGCGGCACCATCAGTGGTGGCATCAGTGTGGTCATCCTCGGCGGCACCATCCGTGGTCTCAGGATCGGCGGGGAAGGCGGCGGCCTCATACAAGTGAGGTTGTTCCTCCATCTCCTGGGACAGCTCCCAGAATGCCTTGCCGCCCGAACCCCCGGCCTCATCGTTGTGGGCCATGTTTCTCTCTAAATAGAAACAAAGTTTGGTCAAAAAGTTGGTTATTGTCAAGGAACAAGATCATGGTCTCATCATTTAGGGTTTGTCGACACCGAGGCATCCTAAAATCTAAGCTTTTATCATTGAGGGTTTTTCGACGCCAAGGCACCCTAAAAGCCTAACTTTTCATCATTTCGGTTTTTATCGACACCGAGGCACCCTAAAAGCCATGCATTAGTCACAAGTACGCCGGGGCACTTGATCCTACTTAATTAACTACTAAGATACCCCGGCCCATGCATTAGTCACAAGTACCCCATATGTCCTATTTTTAGCAAAGTCATGCTAAAATTCACGGAAAATTTCAGCATGACCTTTGCTGAAAATAGGACATATGGAGTACCCGAATTTGCCGGAACGGAAGTTAATCGACATTCCAGCAAACTCAAGGGCCTCTCGAGGTACCTGCAAAATCATCACGACACGATGGTCGGAGACAAAACCCAGCAAACTAGCAAAATCATCACAAATTGTTTTCTGTTAAAGATGATCATCATCTTTACAAGTCTTTCTCAATGTGATCACAAGTAATTCAGAGGCATCACAAGTAATTCAGAGCATCACAAGGCATTAGTAGTTCAGTACATGAACAAGTTTTACAAACCCAGATAAGAACAAGTGAATTCTAGTCCCATTGACACTCCTGGTTTTCTACAAACACCAAGTACTAGGGCACACAAAAGTTCTGAAATTTGTGTGCCTAACTGAATTAACTGAATTTTCAGTAACCGAATGAACTGAATTTTCAGAACTGCAAGAATACAATCGAGAAAAATCCAACAGCACTAGAACTGAGCTGATTGACAGTAGTTTTGTTCACTGTTATGTTGGCCTAACTGGATGTTGGCTATCTTTTATAGTGTCTCTGTTACATGCCAGTTTGGTCATTGCTAACTTTTGATATGTTGTGTTTCTGACATATCAGAATCGGATATCCAAAAGAAGAAACAATATAATTTCTAACAAATCATTAGCCTGTTTGCTTCAAAAATAACAGTTCCTGTTGAGATTCCTGGGATCCAATCCCAACCAGTCCATTTGATTAAAATGACTGGATTACTGGAATGAGAATACCAAAAGAACAAGATATAGTCTACAAAAAAAAAGAATACAGCCAATCCCCATCACTGTTTTCCCCTCTGGTTCAACAACCCTCTCACCATTTAAAGCAAAAATCTATATGGACCATCCATTCCTAGTTTGCATAAGTATCTAGTTTTAATTTACCTTCACAAGAGCACCAATAACACCCAAGCTGGTAAGCCTCAAGTACTCAAAAGGTCTTGTCTTGCTGGTAGTATTCAGGAACGGGTACAGGTACAGTGGGATGTGAGCTGCAAAGGAAAAAGAAGAAGACTTAATTATTAACCACTGCTAGTTAAGATTTACTTATTCTGTAAAGTCACCAAAATGAGGAAAGCTTTTTAACAATAAACAATGAAAATATTTAAGACTTGGCATAGAAACAACAGCGCTCAGTACCATGGACAACCACCCTTACTTAAGTTTGCAAAGTCATCAATAGGACAGGATTTCACAAAGTTCACACCCCCGCCCCCCTGTCCTTGAACAGGGTATCTCTACCTGTAAAGAGGCTGTCCGGCATACATATCAAAGCAAAGGAAAGTAGATCCCTTCAACACTTGGATCAACAACAACTTATAATCCTTTCATGGAATCTCTCTAAAATTTATTCTTGTTCATAGCCAGAATAGTTGGATCTTCAAGTCAGAAGCTTTGCATTTTAGTCCCCCTTTAACACAATTTACATAAATACATCACAAGGGACCTTTAATCTCCTAATGTTAGCAAAAACTGAATTTTTATAGACCTTTTCCTTTTCCAACCTTGTAACTGTTTGTACATAATTGAAAAAAATACCATAGAACGGTTGTTCTACGGTCAGGGCCTCAAGAAAAAAAATTACACAATAAAGCAAAAAAAAATCACATGAAGAGGTGCTTCCCACACCCTGCACTGGCTTCTCTCCCTCTCCCCACAGAAATAAAATACTCCAGTGTAAACCCAATTATCGGGAATTAAAATGCCGCTGAGTTATATAACCAAACCTCTTAAGAATAAACGAAACAGTAGGTGATAACATCAATGGTTGTTCTCTAGCGGTGGGCATCTTGCAATAAGAAATTCTAATTATTTGAAAACTAGCAGATAACATCGACGCTACTAATTGTGAGTTTCCATGGTGTGGGGTTCTTTTAGGTGCTTCTGAATGTTTGAATGGAGTTGAAACCTACTCCAGAAACTAAACTACACATAACATTTTGTGCAGCTGTAGGTATATCTTGATGCAAGGTAGTCGACTTAGTCACTTGCAAATATCATTCTCAAGATGACTGATGAGACATAACAAATGTGAAAAGCCCCCGCAAAAAGGAAAAAAGGTATGTGACAATTGATTACTGCAAAATCTCATGATAAACCAAAATATTACACATGGTGCATTGTGAAACTAATATAAAGTTATCAAGCAGCAGACCGGTTTCTTCCATGACATGATAAACCACAATTCGATGGTGTAACAAACAAACAATTCGGATACAGGTAAAACTTGCCCTGCACTCCATTAAACTCCAGAATGATGCCTGCAGTCTGCAGATCACAACAACTAAATTACAACTAGGTTTGGCAATTTCAAGCAGCTGGTGGTGCTGGCAGCGGTAAAACTTTCCCTGCACTCCATATCAAGCAGCTGTCTATAGAGATGGTTTGGGAATTTCAACTAGGTTGCTATATTTGACCAATTGTCTGACTGCCAACAAACATGAAAAACCAACAACATAGATCCGAGGTGGGGCAAAATGGCAACTGGTGGTGGTGGTGCTGGTGACAAGAAGAAATAG
>NC_041392.1:676973873-676990584 GCF_002162155.2 Triticum dicoccoides
ACACGGAACATCGGGACCTTCTCTCCAGCGTAGCTCAGCTCCCAGATCTCCTCGATCCTTCCGTAGTATCTGTCCTTGTCGTTACCGGTGTAGGATTCCATCGTTACCCCGGAGTTCTGATAACCATCGCTCTTCATGTCCTTGGCCTCGGTGTAGAATGTGTAGCCATTGATATCGTACGCCTCATAGGTCATCAGGTTGTGCTCGGCGCCCTGTGACAAGGCGAATATGAGTTGTTCTTCCGCGGAAGAATCCTCATGTAAAGGGTACGACAGAAGCTTATGCTTGAACCAACGCGTGAAACATGAGTTGTGCTCTTTGAGTATATCTCCGTCCGTCCTCTGTTGGCCTCGGTCATTGTACGTCTTTTTAATAAAGGTTTTGTGCTCTACCAACCAAGGATCGACCACGTCTATGTGTTGTAGCGCGACTAGGTTTGCTCTTTCAAAGTCGGCGAGTCGACCCTCGAAGTCGACATGCATTTCGCGGCGACCCTCACGGTGACCCCATCCAGCGAGCCTGCCGAGGTGCCTGTTGACGGGCAGACCAACGGGGTTCTCGATGCCTAGATAATTCGTGCAGTAGGAGATGCACTCTTCGGTCAGAAAGCCCCTGGGAAGTACATCTCAAGCTCGCATAGTATCACCACGATCTCTTCCTGTAGCCTTCTGAGTTGCCTCACGCCAATCGACTTCCGAGAGATGACGTCGAAGAAGTTGCATAGGCCAAATAGCGTTTCACGGGCGTGCGCGTCCATGATCCCACGGATTGCAACTGGAAGTATCTGCGTCATCAGCACGTGACAGTCGTGAGACTTCATCCCGCTGAACTTCTGCTTCGCTGGGTCTAGGTATCTGCTTATCTTCCCCGCGTAACCGTAAGGAAGTTTTACTCCTAGGAGGCAGGTGAAAAACTGCTCGATCTCCTCCTGACTTAGAGTGAAGCACGCGGGAGGGTAGTCATTTCCGGTCTTCTTGGCCTTTTTGCCTTTGCGACGACTTTCTGTGTCCTGCTTCGCCTCATCATCATCATCATCATCATCATCATCATCATCATCATCATCATCATCATCATCATATATAGCGTGAAGCTCCTTCCTGATGCCCATTGATTTCAAGTCTGCCCTTGCTTTCGGCCCATCTTTGGTCCTCTCTGGCATGTTGAGCAGGGTACCAAGCAGACTCTCGCACACGTTCTTCGTGATATGCATGACATCAAGGCTGTGAGGCACACGGTGGATCTTCCAGTACGGCAAGTCCCAGAAAACAGACCTCGTTTTCCATACCTTCAGCAGCGGCTCTGGCGCCTTTCGCTTCTTTCCCGGCTCTGGCGCCTTGTGCTTCTTTCCCGGCAGTGGGCAGTCTTTCCAATTTTTCAACAGCTTGTCTATTTCCTCGCCGCTCCTCGTACACGGGCGTTTTCGGGGTTCTGTTTCACCATCGAACAGATCCTTGCGTTTCCTCCACGGGTCATCGTCGCGAAGCCACCTTCGATGTCCCATGAACACGGTTTTCGAAGACCCGGGATCTCTATCTAGCTAGCGATACGTTGTGTCATCCATGCACCTTACGCATCCAGAAAATCCGTGGACTACCTGCCCCGCAAGATATCCGTAACCGAGATAGTCGTGCACCGTCGTAAGCAGTGCGGCTCTCATAGGGAAATACTCTTTCTCTGCGGCGTCCCACGTATTGGCTGGCGTTTTCCACAGCGTGTCAAGCTCCTCTTTCAGCAGCCCCAGATACAGATTGATGTCGTTCCCTGGTTGTTTCGGCCCTTCAATTAGCATACTCATGTGAATGTACTTCCTCTTCATGCACAACCAGGGGGGAAGGTTGTACACCCACACAAACACAGGCCAGGTGCTATGTGTGCTTCTCTGGCTGCCAAACGGATTGACTCCATCGGTGCTCGCGCCCAGCACGATGTTCCTTGGATCGTTCCCAAATTCTGGGTATTCGAAGTTCAATGCTTGCCACTGGCTCGCATCCTTAGGGTGACTCAGCATCTTGTCTTTTTTATCTATCTCCGGATCATTTGCGTCATCTTCTCGCTTCTTCTCCTCCCTATCCGCGTGCCAACATAGGAGCTTTGCTACCTTAGGATCCGCGAAATACCGCTGCAGACGAGGAGTGATCGGAAAGTACCACACCACTTTTCGAGGAGCTTTCTTCCTCTTCTTGTATCGAGTGACACCGCACACCGGACATATTGTAGACTCCGCGTGCTCGTCCCGATAAATGATGCAATTGTTCATGCACACATGGTATTTCACGTGCGGTAAATCCAGAGGACACACGATTTTCTTCGCCTCCTCCAAACTGGTCGGGCACTTGTTCCCCTTGGGAAGACGTTCGTGCCAGAATGACATGTTCTCGTCGAAGCATGCGTCGGTCATTTTGTGTTTTACCTTCATCTCCAGGGCCATGAGCGTTACTTTCAGGAGGGTATCCTCGGGCCTGCATCCTTCATACAATGGAGTAACCGCGTCTAACTCAAGTTGATCCATCTTGGCTTTCTCTCGGGCGGCAGCTCTTGCGTTATCCGTCTGCTTGAGAAGCAGCTCTTGAATATGAGGGTCCTGCACCCAGCCCATCGATGGTCCAGCGTCGTCTGCTCCGCCGGCATCATCATCTTCATGATCATGCCCGTCGCCTGCTCCGGCATCTTCCTCATCATCATGTCCTGCATCTTCTACATGATGACTGTGTACAGCATCACAGTCGTGATCATCTCCTGGGGATTCTTCGTCTTCTCGCCCGCCCGAGCCGCGGTGGTTGTCTTGCTGCCCTTCCTCATTTCTTGCCCGGCCCGCATGGACGACTTCGTAGTCATCTTCATCACCTTGCCACCGATAGCCATCCATGAAACCACGCAACAGCAGGTGGTCCCGCACCTGCCCGGAATCCGGGTCCGCAATAAGGCTCTTCAGCTTGCATCTTCGACACGGACATCTTATCTCCTTCTCGTTCTTTTGAAGCATCTCGGCCTTCGCGGACCTCAAAAACCTATTCACGATGCCTTCGGTCATCGTGCGGACCATGGTCGCCTGCGGGGTAGAGCAAAACGATATTTTAGAACCAAACAAAAATTTGGCATGACCTTCCCTAAAAATAGGACCAAAAAGAATGCTTAATGCCAAAATTCTCGCCGAAACGGAAATGAATCAACATTCCGGCAAAATATTGGCAACTATCGCATATCAAATACCGGTACACCTCCAAACACAAACACATATGCAACACCACAAACATATGCAACACCACGAACATACATAGATCTAGCTAGGCCGTAAAAAGTGCATGTGCACATTGTTGTAAGGAGAACAACCTAAATATAGCTTCCCCCCTTACTTACCTATTAAAACAAGGTAATTTAACCACTTAATTTGAATGAATCTATGGTGGAAATGAGGTGAAAAAGAGGAGGCACCCGAGACAAGGAGGAGGTGGAGAGAATGAAGTGGGGAGAAAGTGAGTGTGTGGGTAGGAGAGGCTGTCCCAAATATCTTGTTGCTGCCCACTTACTAATGGCGCACCTCTTGCATGGTGCGCCATTAGTACTTACAACTACTAATGGCGCACTTGGGCAGGATACGCCATTAGTATGTTTGGATAGGCGCACTAGTTCAAAAAAAAAACTATACTAATGGCGCACCCACTGCCAGGTGCGCCATTAGTAGTTACAACTACTAATGGCGCACTTGGGCAGGATGCGCCATTAGTATGTTTGGATAGACGCACTAGTTCAAAAAAAAGTTTCTATACTAATGGCGCACCTGCTGCCTAGTGCGCCATTAGTAGTTACAACTACTAATGGCGCACTTTGCCGGGATGCGCCATTAGTATGTTTGGACAGGCGCACTAGTTAAAAAAAAATTGATACTAATGGCGCACCCGTAGCATGGTGCGCCATTAGTTGTTTAAACTCTAATGGTGCATCAGATTGTGGTGCGCCATTAGTATATACTAATGGCGCACCATCTTTCTGGTGCGCCATTAGTGTCAATCCCATCTATAGCCATTTTCCTAGTAGTGGAGAGCGGTAGTACTGCTCGAGCCAAAGCGGTAGTACCGCTCCAATGAGAGCGGTAGTACCGCTCGAGGCGGAGAAACAGCAGTTTCCTACAGCACAAGGCGGAGAAACAACAGTTTCCTACTACCGTGGTCAGATCCGGCACTACCGGCCTACCAAATTCAAAAATATTCCTACCAAACCCTAATCGAGATAGTCTAGTTGCCTTCTCCAACCAACTCAAGCCTAGATTTAGCCAAAAATATAGAGATGCAACCACCATTGCCCCTAAGAAACAAGATCTGAAAATGAGAAAAAAGGAAAGAAGGAACGGGGGCAATACTGGCATCCATGGCAAGAGAACGGGGTGGGGATCGACTCCACCAAAGGAAATGGAGAGGGACGCCCCGGAGACGGAGATCCGCCGGAGCCCTCCCACGGCGAGTGGAGGCTGGAGAGATAAAGAAGAAAGAGGGGGCGAAGCGAATGGGTATGGGCGAGAAGAAACCTCCCCCTGCCCCGATATAACCCCCTGGTCCCATCCCTCAGCGATAGTACCGTGCTGGGGGCGGTAGTACCGCTTATGAGCGGTAGTACCGCGCACCACCAACGGTAGTACCGCCCAGCATGCAACGGCAACCAAACAAACAAGGCTTTTGCTTGAAGAAAAGACACAAACAACAAGAAAGGAGAGCACACAAGCAAACGACCAAGACACACCTCTTCAAAAGAGGGCAGTGGCCGAGGCCACCTATATTTGAGTCAAGAGGTATGGCATCGCGAAGATTTTAACCTTGGGCCCATGACCAAAACTCGTCTTTGAAACACAAATACCATCAACAATGGCTAAAGTGAAAGACTTGATCAATTTATGCATAATGGGGGGAGGGAGAGTTCATTGAGAGAACAAGACTCCCCCTATGTCCATGCCTACACCTAAACTAGACAACAAATTGAGCATGGTGGGGTGTGCAAGGGTTCAAGCCACATTGCTCGAATCAATGATATTTAGCTCATGCCTTAACTCGCGAAATCTTGCTTCATCCAAGGGCTTCGTGAAAATATCTGCAAGGTTGTCATGAGTGTTGACATAGTTGAGCTTGACCTCTCCTCGCCTAATGTGATCCCGGATGAAGTGATACCGAATCTCAATATGCTTCGTCTTGAAGTGTTGCACCGGGTTGAGAGAGATCTTGATGGCACTTTCATTGTCACACCAAAGAGGCACTTTGTCACAAGTGACACCGTAATCCTTTAAAGTTTGCCTCATCCATAGGAGTTGTGCACAACAACTACCGGCGGCAACATACTCCGCCTCAGTGGACGAGAGAGACACACAACTTTGCTTTTTGTAAGACCTACTTACCAAAGAGCAACCAAGGAATTGGCACCCTCCAGAAGTGGACTTCCTATCCACTTTGTCTCCCGCCCAATCAGAATCCGAGTACCCTACAAGCTTGAGTTTGATCCTCTTGGGTACCATAAGCCAAAGTTTGGGGTATGAGCCAAATATCGAAAGATTCGTTTGACCGCCACATAGTGACTTTCCTTAGGTGCGGCTTGAAACCGTGCACAAATTCCCACACTCAACATGATGTCCGGTCTAGATGCACAAAGGTAAAGCAAGGATCCAATCATGGAACGATATACCCTTTGATCTGCCTCTTTACCATTGGGATCTAAGTCAAGTTGGCACTTGGTGGGCATTGGAGTGGAGGCCGGCTTGACGTCACTTAGCTTGAATCTCTTGAGCATGTCTTGAGTGTATTTGGATTGATTGATGAAGGTTCCTTCTCTTCTTTGCTTCACTTTGAACCCTAGAAAGAACTTCAACTCTCCCATGGAGGACATCTAGAACTTTGAGGTCATGAGAGCGGCAAATTCCTCATTGAAAGCTTTGTTAGGAGAACCAAAGATAATATCATCAATGTATAATTGGCACACAAACAACTCCCCTTTGACCTTCTTAGTAAAAAGAGTGGGGTCGATTAGCCCAACTTCAAAACCACGGTCTTGTAACAACTTGGTAAGGTGGTCATACCACGCACGCGGGGCTTGTTTAAGGCCATAGAGTGCCTTATCGAGTTGATACACATGATCGGGAAAGTAGGGATCCTCGAACCCGGGGGGTTGCTTGACGTAAACCAACTCATTAATAGGACCATTAAGAAAAGCACTCTTCACATCCATTTGTTGTAACTTAAAGTTATGATGAGAAGCATATGCAATCAACATGCGAATGGATTCAAGACGAGCAACGGGAGCAAAGGTTTCACCGTAGTCGATACCCTCGACTTGGGAGTAGCCTTGTGCTACCAAACGAGCCTTGTTGCGAATGATAATCCCATGGGCATCTGGCTTGTTCTTAAATATCCACTTGGTTCCTATGACATTGTGATTCCCGGTCGGTCTTGGTAGCAATCTCCACACTTTGTTGCGCTCGAAGTTGTTGAGTTCTTCATGCATGGCATTGAGCCAATCCGGATCTTCTAGCGCTTCATAGACCTTGTGGGGTTCCACACAAGAGACAAACGCGTGATGCTCACAATAATTTGCTAATTGTCTACGAGTGCTTACCCCCTTTCTTAAGCTTCCAAGAACATTCGTCATGAGATGATCCTTGGTGGAGAGCTTGGAAGCAACCTTGGCGGCACGACGCTCTAATTCCTCCTCGGGGGTGAGACGAGGAGTGGTCACTTGATCATCTTGAGCATCGTCTTGGGCTTGTTCTTGTTCTTGAACTTGCTCGGAGGAGAGAACTTGACCTTGGGCATCACTTGATGTGTCAACACCGTCTTGAGCGTGATCTTGCCCTTGGTCATGTTCTTGAGGATGAGGGCCTTCATGTTGTTCTTCGGAAGCGTGCGGGCCTTGGGTTGGTGATGGCTCCACTTGAGTGGAGCTTTGTCCTTCTCCTTCGGCCACAAGGGGTTCCTCAATGGGTAGTATAAAGCCAACACCCATTCTTCTTATGGCTTGGGGAGTAATTTCATCACCTACATCACAAGTGCCACTTTGCTCTACTTGGGAGCCGTTATTCTCATCAAACTCCACGTTACACGTCTCCTCAATAAGTCCCGTGGATTTATTGAGGACATGTAAGCATGAGAGTTTGTAGCATAGCCAACAAATATGCCCTCATAAGCTCTAGCCTCAAATTTAGACAACCGAACACCTTTCTTGAGAATGAAACACTTACACCCGAATACCCGGAAGTACTTGAGATTGGGCTTGTTACCAGTGAGTATCTCATATGGAGTCTTGTTCAAGCCCTTGCGGAGGTAGAGCCGATTGGATGCATGACACACGGTGTCGATGGATTCGGCCCAAAAGTTGTACGGAGACTTGAACTCCTCCATCATGGTCCTTGCCGCATCCATCAACGTCCGGTTCTTCCTCTCCGCAACACCATTTTGTTGAGGGGTGTATGGTGCGGAATATTGATGCTTGATTCCCTAATCACTAAGAAATTCATCCAAGGTGTAGTTCTTGAACTCGGTGCCGTTGTCACTTCTTATTGTCAAGATCTTTGCATTGTGTTGACGTTGTGCTTCATTTGCAAAGTCAATGACGGTTTGTTGGGTCTCGCTCTTCCTCTTGAAGAAATACACCCATGTGTACCTTGAGTAGTCATCCACAATCACCAAGAAATACATCCTACCTCCAAGACTATCGAAGGATGGAGGCCCAAAGAGATCCATGTGAAGGAGCTCCAAAGGCCTCTTCGAATAAATGATAGTCATGGAAGGATGAGCCTTCTCATGTAGCTTTCCTTCGATACAGGCACTGCAAGCACGATCTTTAGCAAAACTAACATTCGTTAGTCCACGGACATGGTCCCCCTTGAGAAGACTTTGCAAAGATCTCATATTGACATGGGCTAAACGGCGATGCCAAAGCCATCCCACATCAACTTTAGCCATTAGGCATGTCACGGTCTTAGTGGGTCGCTCCGAAAAGTTAATCACATATAGACCATTATCGACATGCCCAACAAAGGCTACTTTAAGAGTCTTGCTCCACAAGAGGGCCACGATATCGATATCAAAGAAAGTGGCAAAGCCCATGATTGCAAGTTGACAAACGGAAAGTAAATTGTATGCAAGGGACTCAACAAGCATGACCTTCTCGATCGTGAGATCATGAGAGATGACCACCTTGCCAAGTCCCAATACCTTAGAAGATGAGGCGTCACCCCACTCGACATTGGTGGGCATAGATGGAACCTTGTGCGTGTCCACCACCAAGTCCTTGCTTCCGGTCATATGATTTGTAGCTCCGCTATCGAGCAACCATGATCCCCCACCGGAAGCAAACACCTACAAGAGATCAATGCTTGGTTTTAGGTACCCATTTTGTAATGGGTCCTTTGATGTTAGTAACAAGGGTTTTTGGAACCCAAATAGACCATTCAATGTATTCATGAGGAGAACCAACAAATTTGGCATAAACATGCCCATCACTAGCACGGCATAACACATAAGAAGGATTAAAATCGCCGTCTTTGTTGGGAGGGGTGACATTGCCCTTCTTGACATTGTTCTTCTTCTCCTCCTCGGAGGCACTCTCTCCCTCCTTCACAAAGGTTTGCATGAGAGGAGGAGGTCGTTTGGTCTTGTCATTCTTCTTCTTGTTCTTGGAGTCGGGCACGTACCCAACCCCTTCCTTGGCCACAACTCCCTTTTGGTTGATCAAGAGATCGTTGAGGTTCTTCTTGCCTTGTATGCAAGTCGCAAGACCTCTCTCAAGTTGCCCCTTTAGCTTAGCATTCTCCTCAACGAGATGCACATGCTCACAACACGGGTTAGTAGCATTTGCATTATCAATTAACATCATACGAGGGAAAGTGGCTTTTTCCTTGGTTAGCTTTACTTGAAGTTGATCATGAGACTCTTTGAGGCTAGCATGAGCACCCTTCAAGACCTTGTGAGCCTTGTCAAGTAGATCAAACTCCTCTTTGAGTCTAGCAAGATCAACCTCAAGTTCGGCCTTCTCGGAGTTTAGCACATGAGAAACTATGAGGACATGATCATAATCTTTCTTTAACTTAGCATGATCAATGTTGTGTGACTCCTCAAGAGCCAAACGAAGACCACGCTCTTCCTCAAGAGCATTGGAAAGATCCGAAATCTCATCGGCATAGTCACGACTATGCCCTTCCATCTTAGTGATGGTGTCTTCGTGAGCCTCGATCATGTCATTGGCTTTACCAAGTTGTTCCAAGAGAGCAACAAAGTGCTTCTTGGATTTTCCCTTGAGTTTGCCCATAAAGGCCTCAAACTCGTTAGCCTCCACATTAGCTCCCTCAAGTTCATTAATGCTATCCGTCGGAGAAGGATGATTAATGATGGTAATTTTGATATTGGGGGTTACCTTGTTGGTGGCTTTAGCCATGAGGCACTTGGCGGTGATGCTCTCATTGGGTGAGTCGAAGAGAGACACCTGTGAAGTCGTCGCAATGGCAACAGAGGCCATGGCAACCGACTCATCATCTTCATCATCGTCATCATCCTCATTGTACTCTTCTTGTACAACCAATGCCTTGGGAGGATTCTTCTTGGTGAAGTTGTTCTTGTTGGGGAACGACTTGGCCTTGTCCTTTCGGATGAGCTTGCCACCATTGTCTTCCCTCTTCTCATACGGGCATTCCACAACAAAATGACTCACGTTGCCACAATTGTAGCAAGTCCTTACACGTTGCTTGTCCCTCGGGCCACTTGAGTTGTTTTTGCTAAAGTTTGGCCTCGAGTTTTTCTTGCTCCAAAATTGCCTTGAAGCAAGTGCCATGTGTTCATGATATGCATACTTCGTATCTTCGGGGTTGCTCTCCTCTTCTTCATCTTCTTCTTCTTCAACGGTGAGCTTGGCCTTCAATGCAAGGTTAGGCTTCTTTGCCCGTTGAGAACGGAGCACGGCATTGTCGGCGGTCTTGTCCAAAATGTTCATGGCCACAAACTCGTCCAACACTTCGCTTGAGGTCAAAGTGTGGAAGTCCGGTCTTTGACGAATGACGGAGGACATGGCCTTGTGGTAGGGCATCATTGCCTTGAGGAATTTGCGCTTGATCCAATTGTCATCCATGTCCTTGCTCCCGTGATCTCGTAGTGAGACCGCGAGTTTGGTTACTCTCTAATAAAGCACACGAGGTTCTTCATATTCTTTCATAGCAAACTCATCGGCCTCATCTTGCACCACTTCATAGTTGGAGCGTTGAATGCTTGCACTTCCCCGGTAGAGAGAGACAACACAATGCCATGCATCTTTGGCCAAGGCGATGGGACGAAGATGAGGTAGGTCTTCGGGTGGAATTGCATCTTGAATGATGAAGAGAGCATTCTCATTGAATTGAATATCCGCGGCTTCTTGAGGAGTGAAGTTGCTTGGATCATGCGGATAAAAACCTTCTTCAATGATTCTCCAAAGGTTAGTGTTTTCACATGATTTGAATGACGTTTAAAGCGGTAAACCCAAGAATCAAAGTCCTCATTTTTCACAATCTTAGGGGGAGGACCGGCATGATTCAAATGAGTAGAAGGAACCGGTCCACCATAAACAAGTGGTGGTTCCACATGAGCAAAGATGTCGGTTCCATTTTTACCACTAGAAGATGGAGCCTTTTCACTACTAGCTTCCCCCTTGTCGGGGATAACATCCGTCACCTTGTTGGTGGGATCACCCACTTTCAACGGTGCGGTGGAAAGTTTAAGCCCCTCAAGAAATTTAGTAAACATGCTTTCAACCTCGGTCGTCATGGAGGTCTTCAATGTCTCTAAGGCCACATTGAATTCCTCACGAGAGACCGAGGTTCCCCCATCGCCTGTGGACGAGATCGCATTCACACTGGAGTGTTCCTCCACACCGTCTACAGTATCAACCATACTCTTTGGACGGTAAAGTCCTTAATAAAGAGACGAGGCTCTGATACCAATTGAAAGGATCGATATGGTTGACTAGAGGGGGGGGTGAATAGGCAACTACCAATTTTTTAACTATTCTTTATCAAATTAAACTTTGCATCAAAGTAGGTTGTCTAGATGTGCAACTAGGGGAGCAACCTATATGATGCAGTACCAACAAGCAAACAAACAAGCAAGAGAAGTAACACTAAAGAGCTTGCACAAGTAAAGGTAAGAGATAACCAAGAGTGGATCCGGTGAAGACGAGGATGTGTTACCGAAGTTCCTTCCCTTTGAGGGGAAGTACATCTCCATTGGAGCGGTGTGGAGGCACGATGCTCCCCAAGAAGCCACTAGGGCCACCGTATTCTCCTCACGCCCTCACACAATGCGAGATGCTGTGATTCCACTATTGGTGCCCTTGAAGGCGGCGACCGAACCTTTACAAACAAGGTTGGGGCAATCTCCACAACTTAATCGGAGGCTCCCAACAAAACCACGAAGCTTCACCACAATGGACTATGGCTCTGTGGTGACCTCAACCGTCTAGGGTGCTCAAACACCCAAGAGTAACAAGATCCGCTAGGGATGAGTGGGGGAATCGAAAATCCCTTGGTGGAAGTGTAGATCGGGGCCTTCTCAACCACTCCCGAGCAAATCAACAAGTTTGATTCGCTAAAGAGATAGATCGGGAGAAAATGGAGCTTGGAGCATTTAATGGAGCCTGAGCAATAAATGGAGCTTGGGGGAGGAAGAGGTAGGTCAAAGGGAAGAAGGGGACCCCCTTTTATAGTGGGGGCAACAATCCAACCGTTGCCCCTCACCAACCAGCCCCGCACAGGGCGGTACTACCGCTGAGAGGGGGCGGTACTACCGCCAGGTCAGCAGTACTGCTGCGCCAGCCAGCGGCACTGCCGCGTAGAGGAGACTAGTAGGGAATAGGACCCAACGCGGTACTACCGCGGTGGTAGGGGCGGTACTACCTCTCTTGGAATGGTACTACCGCCTCTACAACCGCAACTAGTGCCGCAAAAACCGACACGAGAAAAAGACCCCTCGAGTCGAGGCGGTAGGAGCCACACAGCCCAGCGGTACTACGGCAGCGGGGTCACGGGCGGTACTACCGCCGCGGAGCTGTACTGCCGCTTGTGACCCTTTGGCCGTACAACCGCTGGTAGTGCGGTACTACCGCTGGGGCATAGAAGAGAGAGAGAGAATCTCTCCAAAGAGGCTGAGGACGAGGCGGAGGCGCCAGGCACCCCAGCGGTACTACTGCTGTGGAGCCACGGGCGGTACTACCGCTATGGAGCGGTACTGCCGCTTGTGGCTCCTCAGCAGTACTACCGCTGGGTTGCGCGGTACTGCCGCTAGGACCCAGACAGGACAAGGAAGAGAGAAGAGATCTCTACAAAGGAATGGAAAAGCTTGGACGGTTAGAAGCTGATGTGTATGTGTTGATTCCACCCATGCAATACCCCAGCGGACCCCCTCTTGATAGTACGGTGCCCTCTACGCAACTAGTCCACCGAGAAAGAAACGAAAGAGCTACACCGTCTTGAAATACACTCCGAGGGGAAGAAAACGTCTCGTGCCAGGGGAGAATCTGTGAATTATTCAAACCACAAGATTAGTCTGCAAACATGTTGTCATCAATCACCAAAACTACCTTGAGAGAGATATGTCGTAACACATGCCAACTTTCAACCTTTTCAGAGTTCATTTGTAGTGCTTTTCAATTTCAGGGCCTTATAGCTCAAAATAATCAGTAAATGCATGAAAAATAACAATTGAAGTCAGAAAGGGTTAAAAATTGATGGTGTGGATTTGAATGGTGCATTTTGAACACAGAAAAAGTATGGAGTTCAAATAAGTTCAAAAAAATGAAATCCCTTTGAACAGACGAGTTTCCGTATGAGACCCTGATACTTCGTAAGAGATTGTCTGTTTTGTACACGAAGTGCATCTAGTGTTTGTCGTAACACGCTCTACTTGCACATGCTATGTGGGTGAAATGATGATACCATGCCAACTATCAACCTTTTCAGAGTTCATTTGTAGTGCTTTTCAATTTCAGGGTCTTATAGCTCAAAATAATCAGTAAATGCATGAAACATAACAAATGAAGTCAGAAAGAGTTTAAAATTGATTATGTGGCTTTGAATGGTGCATTTTGAACACAGAAAAAGTATGGAGTTCAAATAAGTTCAAACAAAATGAAATCCCTTTGTAACAGACGAGTATCCGTATGAAACCCTGATACTTCGAAAGAGATTGTCCGTTTTGTACACGAAATGCATCCATTTTTTTCCGTAAGCCTCTCTACTTTCTTGCACATGCTATGTGGGTGAAATGATGATACCATGCCAACTTTCAACCTTTTCAGAGTTCATTTGTAGTGCTTTTCAATTTCAGGGTCTTATAGCTCAAAATAATCAGTAAATGCATGAAAAATAACAAATGAAGTCAGAAAGGGTTCAAAATTGATTATGTGGCTTTGAATGGTGCATTTTGAACACAGAAAAAGTATGGAGTTCAAATAAGTTCAAAAAATATGAAATCCCTTTGTAACAGACGAGTTTCCGTATGAAACCTTGATAATTCGAAATAGATTGCCCGTTTTTTACACAAAGTGCATCCAGTTTTTGCCGTAAGCCTATCTACTTTCTTGCACATGCTATGTGGGTGAAATGATGATACCATGCCAACTATCAACGTTTTCAAAGTTCATTTCTTGTGCTTTTCCATTTCAGGGTCTTATAGCTCAAAATAATCAGTAAATGCATGAAAAATAACAAATGAAGTCAGAAAGGGTTGAAAATTGATGATGTGGCTTTGAATGGTGCATTTTGAACACAGAAAAAGTATGAAGTTCAAATAAGTTCAAAAAAATGAAATCCCTTTGTAACAGACGAGTTTCCGTATGAAACCCTGATAATTCGAAATAGATTGTCCGTTTTGTACACAAAGTGCATCCAGTTTTTGCCGTAAGCCTCTCTACTTTCTTGCACATGCTATGTGGGTGAAATGATGATACCATGCCAACTATCAACGCTTTCAGAGTTCATTTGTAGTGCTTTTCAATTTCAGGGCCTTATAGCTCAAAATAATCAGTAATGCATGAAAAATAAAAAATGAAGTCAGAAAGGGTTGAAAATTGATGATGTGGATTTGAGTGGTGCATTTTGAACACAGAAAAAAGTATGGAGTTCAAATAAGTTCAAAAAAATGAAATCCCTTTGTAACAGACGAGTTTCCGTATGAAACCCTGATACTTCGAAAGAGATTGTCCGTTTTGTACACGAAGTGCATCCAGTTTTTGCTGTAAGCCTCTCTACTTTCTTGCACATGCTACGTTGGTGAAATGATGATACCATGCCAACTTTCAACCTTTTCAGAGTTCATTTGTAGTGCTTTTCAATTTCAGGGCCTTATAGCTCAAAATAATCAGTAATGCATGAAAAATAAAAAATGAAGTCAGAAAGGGTTGAAAATTGATGATGTGGATTTGAATGGTGCATTTTTAACACAGAAAAAAGTATGGAGTTCAAATAAGTTCAAAAAAATGAAATCCCATTGAACAGACGAGTTTCCGTATGAAACCCTCATACTTCGAAAGAGATTGTCCGTTTTGTACACGAAGTG
This sequence comes from Triticum dicoccoides, assembly GCF_002162155.2. Lineage (NCBI taxonomy): Eukaryota > Viridiplantae > Streptophyta > Magnoliopsida > Poales > Poaceae > Triticum > Triticum dicoccoides. The sequence continues at coordinate 676,988,426 of NC_041392.1, forward strand.
CATCCAGTTTTTGTCGTAAGACTCTCTACTTTCTTGCACATGCTATGTGGGTGAAATGATGATACCATGCCAACTATCAACCTTTTCAGAGTTCATTTGTAGTGCTTTTCAATTTCAGGGTCTTATAGCTCAAACTAATCAGTAAATGCATGACAAATAAAAAATGGAGTCAGAAAGAGTTGAAAATTTATGATGTGGCTTTGAATGGTGCATTTTGAACACAGAAAAAGTATGGAGTTCAAATAAGTTCAAAAATATGAAATCCCTTTGTAACAGACGAGTTTCGTATGAAACCCTGATACTTCGAAAAAGATTGTCTGTTTTGTACATGAAGTGCATCTAGTTTTTGCCTTAAGCGTCTCTACTTTCTTGCACATGCTGTTTGGGTGAAATGATCATACCATGCCAACTTTCAACCTTTTCAGAGTTCATTTGTAGTGCTTTTCAATTTCAGGGTCTTATAGCTCAAAATAATCAGTAAATGCATGAAAAATAACAAATGAAGTCAGAAAGGGTTGAAAATTGATGATGTGGCTTTGAATGGTGCATTTTGAACACATAAAAAGGATGGAGTTCAAATAAGTTCAAAAAAATGAAATCCCTTTGTAACAGACGAGTTTCCGTATGAAACCCTGATAATTCGAAAGAGATTATCCGTTTTGTACACGAAGTGCATCCAGTTTTTGCCGTAAGCCTCTCTACTTTCTTGCACATGCTATGTGGGTGAAATGATCATACCATGCCAACTATCAACATTTTCAAAGTTCATTTCTTGTGCTTTTCAATTTCAGGGTCTTATAGCTCAAAATAATCAGTAAATGCATGAAAAATAACAAGTGAAGTCAGAAAGGGTTGAAAATTGATGATGTGGCTTTGAATGGTGCATTTTGAACACAGAAAAAGTATGGAGTTCAAATAAGTTCAAAATAATGAAATCCCTTTGAACAGACGAGTTTCCGTATGAAACCCTGATACTTCGAAAGAGATCGTCCGTTTTGTACACGAAGTGCATCCAGTATTTGTCGTAAGACTCTCTACTTTCTTGCACATGCTATGTGGGTGAAATGATGATACCATGCCAACTATCAACCTTTTCAGAGTTCATTTGTAGTGCTTTTCAATTTCAGGGTCTTATAGCTCAAAATAATCAGTAAATGCATGAAGAATAACAAATGGAGTCAAAAAGAGTTGAAAATAGATGATGTGGCTTTGAATGGTGCATTTTGAACACAGAAAAAGTATGGAGTTCAAATAAGTTCAAAAATATGAAATCCCTTTGTAACAGACGAGTTTCCGTATGAAACCCTGATACTTCGAAAAAGATTGTCTGTTTTGTACATGAAGTGCATCCAATTTTTACCGTAAGCCTCTCTACTTTCTTGCACATGCTGTGTGGGTGAAATGATGTTACCATGCCAACTTTCAACCTTTTCAGAGTTCATTTGTAGTGCTTTTCAATTTCAGGGTCTTATAGCTCAAAATAATCAGTAAATGCATGAAAAATAACAAATGAAGTCAGAAAGGGTTGAAAATTGATGATGTGGCTTTGAATGGTGCATTTTGAACACATAAAAAGTATGGAGTTCAAATAAGTTCAATAAAATGAAATCCCTTTGTAACAGACGAGTTTCCGTATGAAACCCTGATAATTCGAAAGAGATTATCCGTTTTGTACACGAAGTGCATCCAGTTTTTGCCGTAAGCCTCTCTACTTTCTTACACATTCTATGTGGGTGAAATGATGATACCATGCCAACTATCAACATTTTCAAAGTTCATTTGTAGTGCTTTTCAATTTAAGGGTCTTATAGCTCAAAATAATCAGTAAATGCATGAAAAATAACAAATGAAGTCAGAAAGGGTTGAAAATTGATGATGTGGCTTTGAATGGTGCATTTTGAACACAGAAAAAGTATGGAGTTCAAATAAGTTCAAAAAAATGAAATCCCTTTGTAACAGACGAGTTTCCGTATGAAACCCTGATACTTCGAAAGAGATTGTCCGTTTTGTACACGAAGTGCATCCAGTTTTTGCCGTAAGCCTCTCTACTTTCTTGCACATGCTACGTTGGTGAAATGATGATACCATGCCAACTTCCAACCTTTTTAGAGTTCATTTGTAGTGCTTTTCAATTTCAGGGCCTCATAGCTCAAAATAAT
>NC_041392.1:676990817-676994666 GCF_002162155.2 Triticum dicoccoides
CTTTATTGCACATGCTACGTTGGTGAAATGATGATATCATGCCAACTTTCAACCTTTTCAGAGTTCATTTGTAGTGCTTTTCAATTTCAGGGCCTTATAGCTCAAAATAATCAGTAAATGCATGAAAAATAACAAATGGAGTCAGAAAGAGTTGAAAATTGATGATGTGGCTTTGAATGGTGCATTTTGAAATCAGAAAAAGTATGGAGTTCAAATAAGTTCAAAAATATGAAATCCCTTTGTAACAGACGAGTTTCCGTATGAAACCCTGATACTTCGAAAAAGATTGTTTGTTTTGTACATGAAGTGCATCCAGTTTTTGCCGTAAGCCTCTCTACTTTCTTGCACATCCTACGTGGGTGAAATGATGATACCATGCCAACTTTCAACCTTTTCAGAGTTCATTTGTAGTGCTTTTCAATTTCAGGGTCTTATAGCTCAAAATAATCAGTAAATGCATGAAAAATAACAAATGAAGTCAGAAAGGGTTGAAAATTGATGATGTGGCTTTGAATGGTGCATTTTGAACACATAAAAAGTATGGAGTTCAAATAAGTTCAAAAAAATGAAATCTCTTTGTAACAGACGAGTTTCCCTATGAAACCCTGATAATTCGAAAGAGATTGTCCGTTTTGTACACGAAATGCATCCAGTTTTTGCCGTAAGCCTCTCTACTTTCTTGCACATGCTATGTGGGTGAAATGATGATACCATGCCAACTATCTACCTTTTCAAAGTTCATTTCTTGTGCTTTTCAATTTCAGGGTCTTATAGCTTGAAATAATCAGTAAATGCATGAAAAATAACAAATGAAGTCAGAAAGGGTTAAAAATTGATGATGTGGCTTTGAATGGTGCATTTTGAACACAGAAAAAGAATGGAGTTCAAATAAGTTCAAAAAAATGAAATCCCTTTATAACAGACGAGTTTTCGTATGAAACCCTGATACTTCGAAAGAGATTGTCCATTTTGTACACGAAGTGCATCCAGTTTTTGCCGTAAGCCTCTCTACTTTCTTGCACATGCTACATTGGTGAAATAATGATACCATGCCAACTTTCAACCTTTTCAGAGTTCATTTGTAGTGCTTTTCAATTTCAGGGCCTTATAGCTCAAAATAATCAGTAATGCATGAAAAATAACAAATGAAGTCAGAAAGGGTTGAAAATTGATGATGTGGATTTGAATGGTGCATTTTGAACACAGAAAAAAGTATGGAGTTCAAATAAGTTTAAAAAAATGAAATCCCTTTGAACAGACGAGTTTCCGTATGAAACCCTCATACTTCGAAAGAGATTGTCCGTTTTGTACAGGAAGTGCATCCAGTTTTTGTCGTAAGACTCTCTACTTTCTTGCACATGCTATGTGGGTGAAATGATGATACCATGCCAACTATCAACCTTTTCAGAGTTCATTTGTACTGCTTTTCAATTTCAGGGTCTTATAGCTCAAAATAATCAGTAAATGCATGAAAAATAACAAATGGAGTCAGAAAGAGTTGAAAATTGATGATGTGGCTTTGAATGGTGCATTTTGAAGACAGAAAAAGTATGGAGTTCAAATTAGTTCAAAAAAATGAAATCCCTTTGTAACAGACGAGTTTCCGTATGAAACCCTGATACTTCGAAAGAGATTGTCCATTTTGTACACGAAGTGCATCCAGTTTTTGCCGTAAGCCTCTCTACTTTCTTGCACATGCTATGTTGGTGAAATGATGATACCATGCCAACTATCAACGTTTTCAAAGTTCATTTGTAGTGCTTTTCAATTTCAGGGTCTTATAGCTCAAAATAATCAGTAAATGCATGAAAAATAACAAATGGAGTCAGAAAGAGTTGAAAATTGATGATGTTGCTTTCAATGGTGCATTTTGAACACAGAAAAAGTATGAAGTTCAAATAAGTTCAAAAATATGAAATCCCTTTGTAACAGACGAGTTTCCGTATGAAACCCTGATACTTCGAAAAAGATTGTCTGTTTTGTACATGAAGTGCATCCAGTTTTTGCCGTAAGCCTCTCTACTTTCTTGCACATGCTGTGTGGGTGAAATGATGATACCATGCCAACTTTCAACCTTTTCAGAGTTTATTTGTAGTGCTTTTCAATTTAAGGGTCTTATAGCTCAAAATAATCTGTAAATGCATGAAAAATAACAAATGAAGTCAGAAAAGGTTGAAAATTGATGATGTGGCTTTGAATGGTGCATTTTGAACACATAAAAAGTATGGAGTTCAAATAAGTTCAAAAAATGAAATCCCTTTGTAACAGACGAGTTTCCATATGAAACCCTGATAATTCGAAAGAGATTATCCGTTTTGTACATGAAGTGCATCCAGTTTTTGCCGTAAGCCTCTCTACTTTCTTGCACATGCTATGTGGGTGAAATGATGATACCATGCCAACTATCAACGTTTTCAAAGTTCATTTGTAGTGCTTTTCAATTTCAGGGTCTTATAGCTCAAAATAATCAGTAAATGCATGAAAAATAACAAATGAAGTCAGAAAGGGTTGAAAATTGATGATGTGGCTTTGAATGGTGCATTTTGAACACAGAAAAAGTATGGAGTTCAAATAAGTTCAAAAAATGAAATCCCTTTGTAAGAGACGAGTTTCCGTATGAAACCCTGATACTTCGAAAGAGATTGTCCATTTTGTACACGAAGTGCATCCAGTTTTTTCCGTAAGCCTCTCTACTTTCTTGCACATGCTATGTTGGTGAAATGATGATACCATGCCAACTTTCAACCTTTTCAGAGTTCATTTGTAGTGCTTTTCAATTCAGGGCCTCATAGCTCAAAATAATCAGTAAATGCATGAAAAATGACAAATGAAGTCAGAAAGGGTTGAAAATTGATGATGTGGCTTTGAATGGTGCATTTTGAACACAGAAAAAAGTATGGAGTTCAAATAAGTTCAAAAAAATGAAATCCCTTAGATAGACGAGTTTCCGTATAAAACCCTGATACTTCAAAAGAGATTGTCCGTTTTGTACACGAAGTGCATCCAGTTTTTGTCGTAAGACTCTCTACTTTCTTGCACATGCTGTGTGGGTGAAATGATGATACCATGCCAACTTTCAACCCTTTCAGAGTTCATTTGTAGTGCTTTTCAATTTCAGGGTCTTATAGCTCAAAATAATCAGTAAATGCATGAAAAATAACAAATGAAGTCAGAAAGGGTTAAAAATTGATGATGTGGCTTTGAATGGTGCATTTTGAACACATAAAAAGTATGGAGTTCAAATAAGTTCGAAAAAATGAAATCTCTTTGTAACAGACGAGTTTCCGTATGAAACCCTGATAATTCGAAAGAGATTGTCCGTTTTGTACACGAAATGCATCCAGTTTTTGCCGTAAGCCTCTCTACTTTCTTGCACATGCTATGTGGGTGAAATGATGATACCATGCCAACTATCTACCTTTTCAAAGTTCATTTCTTGTGCTTTTCAATTTCAGGGTCTTATAGCTCGAAATAATCAGTAAATGCTTGAAAAATAACAAATGAAGTCAGAAAGGGTTGAAAATTGATGATGTGGCTTTGAATGGTGCATTTTGAACACAGAAAAAGAATGGAGTTCAAATAAGTTCAAAAAAATGAAATCCCTTTATAACAGACGAGTTTTCGTATGAAACCCTGATACTTCGAAAGAGATTGTCCGTTTTGTACATGAAGTGCATCCAGTTTTTTCCGTAAGCCTCTCTACTTTCTTGCACATACTATATTGGTGAAATGATGATACCATGCCAACTTTCAACCTTTTGAGAGTATATTTGTAGTGCTTTTCAATTTCAGGGTCTTATAGCTCAAAATAATCAGTAAATGTATGAAAAATAACAAATGAAGTCAGAA
>NC_041392.1:676995210-677005261 GCF_002162155.2 Triticum dicoccoides
GAAAATTGATGATGTGGCTTTGAATGGTGGATTTTGAACACAGAAAAAGTATGGAGTTCAAATAAGTTCAAAAAAAATGAAATCCCTTTGAACAGACGAGTTTCCGTATGAAACCCTGATACTTCGAAAGAGATTGTCCGTTTTGTACACGAAGTGCATCCAGTTTTTGTCGTAAGACTCTCTACTTTCTTGCACATGCTGTTAGGGTGAAATGATGATACCATGCCAACTGTCAACCTTTTCAGAGTTCATTTGTAGTGCTTTTCAATTTCAGGGTCTTATAGCTCAAAATAATCAGTAAATGCATGAAAAATAACAAATGGAGTCAGAAAGAGTTGAAAATTGATGATGTGGCTTTGAATGGTGCATTTTGAACACAGAAAAAGTATGAAGTTCAAATAGGTTCAAAAATATGAAATCCCTTTGTAACAGACGAGTTTCTGTATGAAACCCTGATACTTCGAAAAAGATTGTCGGTTTTGTACATGTTGTGCATCCAGTTTTTCCCGTAAGCCTCTCTACTTTCTTGCACATGCTGTGTGGGTGAAATGATGATACCATGCCAACTTTCAACCTTTTCAGAGTTCATTTGTAGTGCTTTTCAATTTCAGGGTCTTATAGCTCAAAATAATCAGTAAATGCATGAAAAATAACAAATGAAGTCAGAAAGGGTTGAAAATTAATGATGTGGCTTTGAATGGTGCATTTTGAACACATAAAAAGTATGGAGTTCAAATAAGTTCAAAAAAATGAAATCTCTTTGTAACAGACGAGTTTCCGTATAAAACCCTGATAATTCGAAAGAGATTGTCCGTTTTGTACACGAAGTGCATCCAGTTTTTGTCATAAGACTCTCTACTTTCTTGCACATGCTGTGTGGGTGAAATGATGATACCATGCCAACTGTCAACCTTTTCAGAGTTCATTTGTAGTGCTTTTCAATTTCAAGGTCTTATAGCTCAAAATAATCAGTAAATGCATGAAAAATAACAAATGGAGTCAGAAAGAGTTGAAAATTGATGATGTGGCTTTGAATGGTGCATTTTGAACACAGAAAAAGTATGAAGTTCAAATAAGTTCAAAAATATGAAATCCCTTTGTAACAGACGAGTTTCTGTATGAAACCCTGATACTTCGAAAAAGATTGTCGGTTTTGTACATGTTGTGCATCCAGTTTTTCCCGTAAGACTCTCTACTTTCTTGCACATGCTGTGTGGGTGAAATGATGATACCATGCCAACTATCAACCTTTTCAGAGTTAATTTGTAGTGCTTTTCAATTTCAGGGTCTTATAGCTCAAAATAATCAGTAAATGCATGAAAAATAACAAATGGAGTCAAAAAGAGTTGAAAATTGATGATGTGGCTTTCAATGGTGCATTTTGAACACAGAAAAAGTATGGAGTTCAAATAAGTTCAAAAATATGAAATCCCTTTGTAACAGACGAGTTTCCGTATGAAACCCTGATACTTCGAAAATGACTGTCTGTTTTGTACATGATGTGCATCCAGTTTTTGCCGTAAGCCTTTCTACTTTCTTGCACATGCTGTGTGGGTAAAATGATGATACCATGCCAACTTTCAACCTTTTCAGAGTTCATCTGTAGTGCTTTTCAATTTTAGGGTCTTATAGCTCAAAATAATTAGTAAATGCATGAAAAATAACAAATGAAGTCAGAAAGGGTTGAAAATTGATGATGTGGCTTTGAATGGTGCATTTTGAACACATAAAAAGTATGGAGTTCAAATAAGTTCAAAAAAATGAAATCTCTTTGTAACAGACGAGTTTCCGTATGAAACCCTGATAATTCGAAAGAGATTGTCCGTTTTGTACACGAAATGCATCCAGTTTTTGCCGTAAGCCTCTCTACTTTCTTGCACATGCTATGTGGGTGAAATGATGATACCATGCCAACTATCTACCTTTTCAAAGTTAATTTCTTGTGCTTTTCAATTTCAGGGTCTTATAGCTCGAAATAATCAGTAAATGCATGAAAAATAACAAATGAAGTTAAAAAGGGTTGAAAATTGATGATGTGGCTTTGAATGGTGCATTTTGAACACAGAAAAAGAATGGAGTTCAAATAAGTTCAAAAAAATGAAATCCCTTTATAACAGACGAGTTTTCGTATGAAACCCTGATACTTCGAAAGAGATTGTCCGTTTTGTACACGAAGTGCATCCAGTTTTTGCCGTAAGCCTCTCTACTTTCTTGCACATGCTACGTTGGTGAAATGATGATACCATGCCAACTTCCAACCTTTTTAGAGTTCATTTGTAGTGCTTTTCAATTTCAGGGCCTCATAGCTCAAAATAATCAGTAAATGCATGAAAAATAACAAATGAAGTCAGAATGGGTTGAAAATTGATGATGTGGCTTTGAATGGTGCATTTTGAACACAGAAAAAGTATGGAGTTCAAATAAGTTCAAAAAAAATGAAATCCCTTTGAACAGACGAGTTTCCATATGAAACCCTTATACTTCGAAAGAGATTGTCCGTTTTGTACACGAAGTGCATCCAGTTTTTATCGTAAGACTCTCTACTTTATTGCACATGCTACGTTGGTGAAATGATGATATCATGCCAACTTTCAACCTTTTCAGAGTTCATTTGTAGTGCTTTTCAATTTCAGGGCCTTATAGCTCAAAATAATCAGTAAATGCATGAAAAATAACAAATGGAGTCAGAAAGAGTTGAAAATTGATGATGTGGCTTTGAATGGTGCATTTTGAAATCAGAAAAAGTATGGAGTTCAAATAAGTTCAAAAATATGAAATCCCTTTGTAACAGACGAGTTTCCGTATGAAACCCTGATACTTCGAAAAAGATTGTTTGTTTTGTACATGAAGTGCATCCAGTTTTTGCCGTAAGCCTCTCTACTTTCTTGCACATCCTACGTGGGTGAAATGATGATACCATGCCAACTTTCAACCTTTTCAGAGTTCATTTGTAGTGCTTTTCAATTTCAGGGTCTTATAGCTCAAAATAATCAGTAAATGCATGAAAAATAACAAATGGAGTCAAAAAGAGTTGAAAATTGATGATGTGGCTTTCAATGGTGCATTTTGAACACAGAAAAAGTATGGAGTTCAAATAAGTTCAAAAATATGAAATCCCTTTGTAACAGACGAGTTTCCGTATGAAACCCTGATACTTCGAAAATGACTGTCTGTTTTGTACATGATGTGCATCCAGTTTTTGCCGTAAGCCTTTCTACTTTCTTGCACATGCTGTGTGGGTAAAATGATGATACCATGCCAACTTTCAACCTTTTCAGAGTTCATCTGTAGTGCTTTTCAATTTAAGGGTCTTATAGCTCAAAATAATTAGTAAATGCATGAAAAATAACGAATGAAGTCAGAAAGGGTTGAAAATTGATGATGTGGCTTTGAATGGTGCATTTTGAACACATAAAAAGTATGGAGTTCAAATAAGTTGAAAAAAATGAAATCTCTTTGTAACAGACGAGTTTCCGTATGAAACCCTGATAATTCAAAAGAGATTGTCCGTTTTGTACACGACATGCATCCAGTTTTTGTCGTAAGCCTCTCTACTTTCTTGCACATGCTATGTGGGTGAAATGATGATACCATGCCAACTATCTACCTTTTCAAAGTTCATTTCTTGTGCTTTTCAATTTCAGGGTCTTATAGCTTGAAATAATCAGTAAATGCATGAAAAATAACAAATGAAGTCAGAAAGGGTTGAAAATTGATGATGTGGCTTTGAATGGTGCATTTTGAACACAGAAAAAGAGTGGAGTTCAAAAAAGTTCAAAAAAATGAAATCCCTTTATAACAGACGAGTTTTCGTATGAAACCCTGATACTTCGAAAGAGATTGTCCATTTTGTACACGAAGTGCATCCAGTTTTTGCCGTAAGCCTCTCTACTTTCTTGCACATGCTATATTGGTGAAATGATGATACCATGCCAACTTTCAACCTTTTGAGAGTACATTTGTAGTGCTTTTCAATTTCAGGGTCTTATAGCTCAAAATAATCAGTAAATGCATGAAAAATAACAAATGAAGTCAGAAAGGGATGAAAATTGATGATGTGGCTTTGAATGGTGCATTTTGAACACAGAAAAAGTATGGAGTTCAAATAAGTTCAAAAAATGAAATCCCTTTGTAACAGACGAGTTTCCGTATGAAACCCTGATACTTCAAAAGAGATTGTCCTTTTTGTACACGAAGTGCATCCAGTTTTTGCCATAAGCCTCTCTACTTTCTTGCACATGCTACGTTGGTGAAATGATGATACCATGCCAACTTTCAACCTTTTCAGAGTTCATTTGTAGTGCTTTTCAATTTCAGGGCCTTATAGCTCAAAATAATCAGTAATGCATGAAAAATAACAAATGAAGTCAGAAAGGGTTGAAAATTGATGATGTGGATTTGAATGGTGCATTTTGAACACAGAAAAAAGTATGGAGTTCAAATAAGTTCAAAAAAAATGAAATCCCTTTGAACAGACGAGTTTCCGTATGAAACCCTGATTATTCGAAAGAGATTGTCCGTTTTGTACACGAAATGCATCCAGTTTTTGTCGTAAGACTCTCTACTTTCTTGCACATGCTGTGTGGGTGAAATGATGATACCATGCCAACTATCAACCTTTTCAGAGTTCATTTGTAGTGCTTTTCAATTTCAGGGTCTTATAGCTCAAAATAATCAGTAAATGCATGAAAAATAACAAATGGAGTCAGAAAGAGTTGAAAATTGATGATGTGGCTTTGAATGGTGCATTTTGAACACAGAAAAAGTATGAAGTTCAAATAAGTTCAAAAATATGAAATCCCTTTGTAACAGACGAGTTTCCGTATGAAACCCTGATACTTCGAAAAAGATTGTCTGTTTTGTACATGATGTGCATCCAGTTTTTGCCGTAAGCCTCTCTACTTTCTTGCACATGCTGTGTGGGTGAAATGATGATACCATGCCAACTATCTACCTTTTCAAAGTTCATTTCTTGTGCTTTTCAATTTCAGGGTCTTATAGCTCGAAATAATCAGTAAATGCATGAAAAATAACAAATGGAGTCAGAAAGGGTTGAAAATTCATGATGTGGCTTTGAATGGTGCATTTTTAACACAGAAAAAGAATGGAGTTCAAATAAGTTCAAAAAAATGAAATCCCTTTATAACAGACGAGATTTCGTATGAAACCCTGATACTTCGAAAGAGATTGTCCGTTTTGTACACGAAGTGCATCTAGTTTTTGCCGTAAGCCTCTCTACTTTCTTGCACATGCTACGTTGGTGAAATTATGATACCATGCCAACTTTCAACCTTTTCAGAGTTCATTTGTAGTGCTTTTCAATTTCAGCGCCTTATAGCTCAAAATAATCAATAATGCATGAAAAATAACAAATGAAGTCAGAAAGGGTTGAAAATTGATGATGTGGATTTGAATGGTGCATTTTGAAAACAAGAAAAAGTATGGAGTTCAAATTAGTTGAAAAATATGAAATCCCTTTGAACAGACGAGTTTCCGTATGAAACCCTGATACTTCGAAAGAGATTGTCCGTTTTGTACACGAAGTGCATCCAGTTTTTGTCGTAAGACTCTCTACTTTCTTGCACATGCTATGTGGGTGAAATGATGATACCATGCCAACTATCAACCTTTTCAGAGTTCATTTGTAGTGCTTTTCAATTTCAGGGTCTTATAGCTCAAAATAATCAGTAAAGGCATGAAAAATAACAAATGGAGTCAGAATGAGTTGAAAATTGATGATGTGGCTTTGAATGGTGCATTTTGAACACATAAAAAGTATGGAGTTCAAATGAGTTCAAAAAAATGAAATCCCTTTGTAACAGACGAGTTTCCGTATGAAACCCTGATAATTCGAAAGAGATTGTCCGTTTTGTACACGAAATGCATCCAGTTTTTGCCGTAAGCCTCTCTACTTTCTTGCACATGCTATGTGGGTGAAATGATGATACCATGCCAACTATCTACCTTTTCAAAGTTAATTTCTTGTGCTTTTCAATTTCAGGGTCTTATAGCTCGAAATAATCAGTAAATGCATGAAAAATAACAAATGAAGTTAGAAAGGGTTGAAAATTGATGATGTGGCTTTGAATGGTGCATTTTGAACACAGAAAAAGAATGGAGTTCAAATAAGTTCAAAAAAATGAAATCCCTTTATAACAGACGAGTTTTCGTATGAAACCCTGATACTTCGAAAGAGATTGTCCGTTTTGTACACGAAGTGCATCCAGTTTTTGCCGTAAGCCTCTCTACTTTCTTGCACATACTATATTGGTGAAATGATGATACCATGCCAACTTTCAACCTTTTGAGAGTACATTTGTAGTGCTTTTCAATTTCAGGGTCTTATAGCTCAAAATAATCAGTAAATGCATGAAAAATAACAAATGAAGTCAGAAAGGGTTGAAAATTGATGATGTGGCTTTGAATGGTGCATTTTGAACACAGAAAAAGTATGGAGTTCAAATAATTTCAAAAAATGAAATCCCTTTGTAACAGACGACTTTCCTTATGAAACCTTGATACTTCGCAAGAGATTGTCCGTTTTGTACACGAAGTGCATCCAGTTTTTCCGTAATCCTCTCTACTCTCTTGCACATGCTACGTTGGTGAAATGATGATACCATGCCAACTTTCAACCTTTTCAAAGTTCATTTGTAGTGCTTTTCAATTTCAGGGCGTTATAGCTCAAAATAATCAGTAATGCATGAAAAATAACAAATGAAGTCAGAAAGGGTTGAAAATTGATGATGTGGATTTGAATGGTGCATTTTGAACACAAAAAAGTATGGAGTTTAAATAAGTTCAAAAAAAATGAAATCCCTTTGAACAGACGAGTTTCCGTATGAAACCCTGATACATCGAAAGAGATTGTCCGTTTTGTACACGAAGTGCGTCCAGTTTTTGTCGTAAGACTCTCTACTTTCTTGCACATGCTGTGTGGGTGAAATGATGATACCATGCCAACTATCAACCTTTTCAGAGTTTATTTGTAGTGCTTTTCAATTTCAGGGTCTTATAGCTCAAAATAATCAGTAAATGCATGAAAAATAACAAATGGAGTCAGAAAGAGTTGAAAATTGATGATGTGGCTTTCAATGGTGCATTTTGAACACAGAAAAAGTATGAAGTTCAAATAAGTTCAAAAATATGAAATCCCTTTGTAACAGACGAGTTTCCGTATGAAACCCTGATACTTCGAAAAAGATTGTTTGTTTTGTACATGATGTGCATCCAATTTTTGCCGTAAGCCTCTCTACTTTCTTGCACATGCTGTGTGGGTGAAATGATGATACCATGCCAACTTTCAACCTTTTCAGAGTTCATTTGTAGTGCTTTTCAATTTCAGGGTCTTATAGCTCAAAATAATTAGTAAATGCATGAAAAATAACGAATGAAGTCAGAAAGGGTTGAAAATTGATGATGTGGCTTTGAATGGTGCATTTTGAACACATAAAAAGTATGGAGTTCAAATAAGTTGAAAAAAATGAAATCTCTTTGTAACATACGAGTTCCCGTATGAAACCCTGATAATTCAAAAGAGATTGTCCGTTTTGTACACGACATGCATCCAGTTTTTGTCGTAAGCCTCTCTACTTTCTTGCACATGCTATGTGGGTGAAATGATGATACCATGCCAACTATCTACCTTTTCAAAGTTCATTTCTTGTGCTTTTCAATTTCAGGGTCTTATAGCTTGAAATAATCAGTAAATGCATGAAAAATAACAAATGAAGTCAGAAAGGGTTGAAAATTGATGATGTGGCTTTGAATGGTGCATTTTGAACACAGAAAAAGAGTGGAGTTCAAATAAGTTCAAAAAAATGAAATCCCTTTATAACAGACGAGTTTTCGTATGAAACCCTGATACTTCGAAAGAGATTGTCCATTTTGTACACGAAGTGCATCCAGTTTTTGCCGTAAGCCTCTCTACTTTCTTGCACATGCTATATTGGTGAAATGATGATACCATGCCAACTTTCAACCTTTTGAGAGTACATTTGTAGTGCTTTTCAATTTCAGGGTCTTATAGCTCAAAATAATCAGTAAATGCATGAAAAATAACAAATGAAGTCAGAAAGGGATGAAAATTGATGATGTGGCTTTGAATGGTGCATTTTGAACACAGAAAAAGTATGGAGTTCAAATAAGTTCAAAAAATGAAATCCCTTTGTAACAGACGAGTTTCCGTATGAAACCCTGATACTTCAAAAGAGATTGTCCTTTTTGTACACGAAGTGCATCCAGTTTTTGCCATAAGCCTCTCTACTTTCTTGCACATGCTACGTTGGTGAAATGATGATACCATGCCAACTTTCAACCTTTTCAGAGTTGATTTGTAGTGCTTTTCAATTTCAGGGCCTTATAGCTCAAAATAATCAGTAATGGATGAAAAATAACAAATGAAGTCAGAAAGGGTTGAAAATTGATGATGTGGATTTGAATGGTGCATTTTGAACACAGAAAAAAGTATGGAGTTCAAATAAGTTCAAAAAAAATGAAATCCCTTTGAACAGACGAGTTTCCGTATGAAACCCTGATTATTCCAAAGAGATTGTCCGTTTTGTACACGAAATGCATCCAGTTTTTGTCGTAAGACTCTCTACTTTCTTGCACATGCTGTGTGGGTGAAATGATGATACCATGCCAACTATCAACCTTTTCAGAGTTCATTTGTAGTGCTTTTCAATTTCAGGGTCTTATAGCTCAAAATAATCAGTAAATGCATGAAAAATAACAAATGGAGTCAGAAAGAGTTGAAAATTGATGATGTGGCTTTGAATGGTGCATTTTGAACACAGAAAAATTATGAAGTTCAAATAAGTTCAAAAATATGAAATCCCTTTGTAACAGACGAGTTTCCGTATGAAACCCTGATACTTCGAAAAAGATTGTCTGTTTTGTACATGATGTGCATCCAGTTTTTGCCGTAAGCCTCTCTACTTTCTTGCACATGCTGTGTGGGTGAAATGATGATACCATGCCAACTATCTACCTTTTCAAAGTTCATTTCTTGTGCTTTTCAATTTCAGGGTCTTATTGCTCGAAATAATCAGTAAATGCATGAAAAATAACAAATGGAGTCAGAAAGGGTTGAAAATTCATGATGTGGCTTTGAATGGTGCATTTTGAACACAGAAAAAGAATGGAGTTCAAATAAGTTCAAAAAAATGAAATCCCTTTATAACAGACGAGATTTCGTATGAAACCCTGATACTTCGAAAGAGATTGTCCGTTTTGTACAGGAAGTGCATCTAGTTTTTGCCGTAAGCCTCTCTACTTTCTTGCACATGCTACGTTGGTGAAATGATGATACCATGCCAACTTTCAACCTTTTCAGAGTTCATTTGTAGTGCTTTTCAATTTCAGCGCCTTATAGCTCAAAATAATCAATAATGCATGAAAAATAACAAATGAAGTCAGAAAGGGTTGAAAATTGATGATGTGGATTTGAATGGTGCATTTTGAACACAAAAAAAAGTATGGAGTTCAAATTAGTTCAAAAATATGAAATCCCTTTGAACAGACGAGTTTCCGTATGAAACCCTGATACTTCGAAAGAGAATGTCCGTTTTGTACACGAAGTGAATCCAGTTTTTGTCGTAAGACTCTCTACTTTCTTGCACATGCTATGTGGGTGAAATGATGATACCATGCCAACTATCAACCTTTTCAGAGTTCATTTGCAGTGCTTTTCAATTTCAGGGTCTTATAGCTCAAAATAATCAGTAAAGGCATGAAAAATAACAAATGGAGTCAGAATGAGTTGAAAATTGATGATGTGGCTTTGAATGGTGCATTTTGAACACAGAAAAAGTATGGAGTTCAAATGAGTTCAAAAATATGAAATCCCTTTGTAACAGACGAGTTTCCGTATGAAACCCTGATAATTCGAAAGAGATTGTCCGTTTTGTACACGAAATGCATCCAGTTTTTGCCGTAAGCCTCTCTACTTTCTTGCACATGCTATGTGGGTGAAATGATGATACCATGCCAACTATCTACCTTTTCAAAGTTCATTTCTTGTGCTTTTCAATTTCAGGGTCTTATAGCT
>NC_041392.1:677005548-677022850 GCF_002162155.2 Triticum dicoccoides
AGGTTGAAAATTGACGATCTGGCTTTGAATGGTGCATTTTGAACACAAAAAAGAGTGGAGTTCAAATAAGTTCAAAAAATGAAATCCCTTTATAACAGACGAGTTTTCGTATGAAACCCTGATACTTCGAAAGAGATTGTCCGTTTTGTACACGAAGTGCATCCAGTTTTTGCCGTAAGCCTCTCTACTTTCTTGCACATGCTATATTGGTGAAATGATGATACCATGCCAACTTTCAACCTTTTGAGAGTACATTTGTAGTGCTTTTCAATTTCAGGGTCTTATAGCTCAAAATAATCAGTAAATGCATGAAAAATAACAAATGAAGTCAGAAAGGGTTGAAAATTGATGATGTGGCTTTGAATGGTTCGTTTTGAACACAGAAAAAGTATGGAGTTCAAATAAGTTCAAAAAATGAAATCCCTTTGTAACAGACGAGTTTCCGTATGAAACCCTGATACCTCGAAAGAGATTGTCCGTTTTGTACACGAGGTGCATCCAGT
Organism: Triticum dicoccoides; assembly: GCF_002162155.2. Lineage (NCBI taxonomy): Eukaryota > Viridiplantae > Streptophyta > Magnoliopsida > Poales > Poaceae > Triticum > Triticum dicoccoides. The sequence goes on from NC_041392.1 coordinate 677,006,052, forward strand.
TTTTGCCATAAGCCTCTCCACTTTCTTGCACATGCTACGTTGGTGAAATGATGATACCATGCCAACTTTCAACCTTTTCAGAGTTCATTTGTAGTGCTTTTCAATTTCAGGGCCTTATAGCTCAAAATAATCTGTAATGCATGAAAAATAACAAATGAAGTCAGAAAGGGTTGAAAATTGATGATGTGGATTTGAATGGTGCATTTTGAACACAGAAAAAAGTATGGAGTTCAAATAAGTTCAAAAAAAATGAAATTCCTTTGAACAGACGAGTTTCCGTATGAAACCCCGATACTTCGAAAGAGATTGTCCGTTTTGTACACGAAGTGCATCCAGTTTTTGTCGTAAGACTCTCTACTTTCTTGCACATGTTGTGTGGGTGAAATGATGATACCATGCCAACTTTCAACCTTTTCAGAGTTCATTTGTAGTGCTTTTCAATTTCAGGGTCTTATAGCTCAAAATAATCAGTAAATGCATGAAAAATAACAAATGAAGTCAGAAAGGGTTGAAAATTGATGATGTGGCTTTGAATGGTGCATTTTGAACACATAAAAAGTATGGAGTTCAAATAAGTTCAAAAAAATGAAATCCCTTTATAACAGACGAGTTTCCGTATGAAACCCTGATAATTCGAAAGAGATTGTCCGTTTTGTACACGAAATGCATCCAGTTTTTGCCGTAAGCCTCTCCACTTTCTTGCACATGCTATGTGGGTGAAATGATGATACCATGCCAACTATCTACCTTTTCAAAGTTCATTTCTTGTGCTTTTCAATTTCAGGGTCTTATAGCTTGAAATAATCAGTAAATGCATGAAAAATAACAAATGAAGTCAGAAAGGGTTGAAAATTGATGATCTGGCTTTGAATGGTGCATTTTGAACACAAAAAAAGAGTGGAGTTCAAATAAGTTCAAAAAATGAAATCCCTTTATAACAGACGAGTTTTCGTATGAAACCCTGATACTTCGAAAGAGATTGTCCGTTTTGTACACGAAGTGCATCCAGTTTTTGCCGTAAGCCTCTCTACTTTCTTGCACATGCTATATTGGTGAAATGATGATACCATGCCAACTTTCAACCTTTTGAGAGTACATTTGTAGTGCTTTTCAATTTCAGGGTCTTATAGCTCAAAATAATCAGTAAATGCATGAAAAATAACAAATGAAGTCAGAAAGGGTTGAAAATTGATGATGTGGCTTTGAATGGTGCGTTTTGAACACAGAAAAAGTATGGAGTTCAAATAAGTTCAAAAAATGAAATCCCTTTGTAACAGACGAGTTTCCGTATGAAACCCTGATACCTCGAAAGAGATTGTCCGTTTTGTACACGAAGTGCATCCAGTTTTTGCCATAAGCCTCTCCACTTTCTTGCACATGCTACGTTGGTGAAATGATGATACCATGCCAACTTTCAACCTTTTCAGAGTTCATTTGTAGTGCTTTTCAATTTCAGGGCCTTATAGCTCAAAATAATCTGTAATGCATGAAAAATAACAAATGAAGTCAGAAAGGGTTGAAAATTGATGATGTGGATTTGAATGGTGCATTTTGAACACAGAAAAAAGTATGGAGTTCAAATAAGTTCAAAAAAAATGAAATTCCTTTGAACAGACGAGTTTCCGTATGAAACCCCGATACTTCGAAAGAGATTGTCCGTTTTGTACACGAAGTGCATCCAGTTTTTGTCGTAAGACTCTCTACTTTCTTGCACATGCTGTGTGGGTGAAATGATGATACCATGCCAACTTTCAACCTTTTCAGAGTTCATTTGTAGTGCTTTTCAATTTAAGGGTCTTATAGCTCAAAATAATCAGTAAATGCATGAAAAATAACAAATGAAGTCAGAAAGGGTTGAAAATTGATGATTTGGCTTTGAATGGTGCATTTTGAACACATAAAAAGTATGGAGTTCAAATAAGTTCAAAAAAATGAAATCCCTTTATAACAGACGAGTTTCCGTATGAAACCCTGATAATTCGAAAGAGATTGTCCGTTTTGTACACGAAATGCATCCAGTTTTTGCCGTAAGCCTCTCCACTTTCTTGCACATGCTATGTGGGTGAAATGATGATACCATGCCAACTATCTACCTTTTCAAAGTTCATTTCTTGTGCTTTTCAATTTCAGGGTCTTATAGCTCGAAATAATCAGTAAATGCATGAAAAATAACAAATGAAGTCAGAAAGGGTTGAAAATTGATGATGTGGATTTGAATGGTGCATTTTGAACACAGAAAAAGAATGGAGTTCAAATAAGTTCAAAAAAATGAAATCCCTTTATAACAGACGAGTTTTCGTATGAAACCCTGATACTTCGAAAGAGATTGTCCGTTTTGTACGTGAAGTGCATCCATCTTTTTGCCGTAAGCCTCTCTACTTTCTTGTACACGCTATATTGGTGAAATGATGATACCATGCCAACTTTCAAACTTTTGAGAGTACATTTGTAGTGCTTTTCAATTTCAGGGTCTTATAGCTCAAAATAATCAGTAAATGCATGAAAAATAACAAATGAAGTCAGAAAGAGTTGAAAATTGATGATGTGGCTTCCAATGGTGCATTTTGAACACAGAAAAAGTATGGAGTTCAAATAAGTTTAAAAAATGAAATCCCTTTGTAACAGACGACTTTCCGTGTGAAACCCTGATACTTCAAAAGAGATTGTCCGTTTTGTACACGAAGTGCATCCAGTTTTTGCCGTAAGCCTCTCTACTTTCTTACACATGCTACGTTGGTGAAATGATGATACCATGCCAACTTTCAACCTTTCCAGAGTTCATTTGTAGTGCTTTTCAATTTCAGCGCCTTATAGCTCAAAATAATCAGTAATGCATGAAAAATAACAAATGAAGTCAGAAAGGGTTGAAAATTGATGATGTGGATTTGAATGGTGCATTTTGAACACAAAAAAAGTATGGAGGTTCAAATAAGTTCAAAAAAATGAAATCCCTTTGACCAGACAAGTTTCCGTATGAAACCCTGATACTTCGAAAGAGATTGTCCGTTTTGTACACGAAGTGCATCCAGTTTTTGTCGTAAGACTCTCTACTTTCTTGCACATGCTATGTGGGTGAAATGATGATACCATGCCAACTATCAACCTTTTCAGAGTTCATTTGTAGTGCTTTTCAATTTCAGGGTCTTATAGCTCAAAATAATCAGTAAATGCATGAAAAATAACAAATCGAGTCAGAAAGAGTTGAAAATTAAAGATGTGGCTTTGAATGGTGCATGAACACAGAAAAAGTATGGAGTTCAAATAAGTTCAAAAATATGAAATCCCTTTGTAACAGACGAGTTTCCGTATGAAACCCTGATACTTCGAAAGAGATTGTCCGTTTTGTACACGAAGTGCATCCGGTTTTTGCCGTAAGCCTCTCTACTTTCTTGCACATGCTATATTGGTGAAATGATGATACCATGCCAACTATCAACCTTTTCAGAGTTCATTTTTAGTCAATTCCAGGGTCTTATAGCTCAAAATAATCAGTAAATGCATGAAAAATAACAAATGAAGTAAGAAAGGGTTGAAAATTGATGATGTGGCTTTGAATGGTGCATTTTGAACACATAAAAAGTATGGAGTTCAAATAAGTTCAAAAATATGAAATCCCTCTGTAACAGACGAGTTTCCGTATGAAACCCTGATAATTCGAAAGAGGTTATCCGTTTTGTACACGAAGTGCATCCAGTTTTTGCCGTAAGCCTCTATACTTTCTTGCACATTCTATGTGGGTGAAATGATGATACCATGCCAACTATCAATGTTTTCAAAGTTCATTTGTAGTGCTTTTCAATTTCAGGGTCTTATAGGTCAAAATAATCAGTAAATGCATGAAAAATAACAAATGAAGTCAGAAAGGGTTGAAATTGATGATGTGGCTTTGAATGGTGCATTTTGAACACAGAAAAAGTATGGAGTTCAAATAAGTTCAAAAATATGAAATCCCTTTGTAACAGACGAGTTTCTGTATGAAACCCTGATACTTCGAAAGAGATTGTCCGTTTTGTACATGAAGTGCATCCAGTTTTTGCCGTAAGCCTCTCTACTTTCTTGCACATCCTACGTTGGTGAAATGATGATACCATGCCAACTTTCAACCTTTTCAGAGTTCATTTGTAGTGCTTTTCAATTTCAGGGCCTCATAGCTCAAAATAATCAGTAAATGCATGAAAAATAACAAATGAAGTCAGAAAGGGTTGCAAATTGATGATGTGGCTTTGAATGGTGCATTTTGAGCACACAAAAAAGTATGGAGTTCAAATAAGTTCAAAAAAAATGAAATCCCTTTGAACAGACGAGTTTCCGTATGAAACCCTTATACTTCGAAAGAGATTGTCCGTTTTGTACACGAAGTGCATCCAGTTTTTGTCATAAGACTCTCTACTTTCTTGCACATGCTATGTGGATGAAATGATGATACCATGCCAACTATCAACCTTTTCAGAGTTCATTTGTAGTGCTTTTCAATTTCAAGGTCTTATAGCTCAAAATAATCAGTAAATGCATGAAAAATAACAAATGGAGTCAGAAAGAGTTCAAAATTGATGATGTGGCTTTTTAATGGTGCATTTTGAACACAGAAAAAGTATGGAGTTCAAATAAGTTCAAAAATATGAAATCCCTTTGTAAAAGACGAGTTTCTGTATGAAACCTTGATACTTCGAAAAAGATTGTCTGTTCTATACATGATGTGCATCCAGGTTTTGCCGTAAGCCTCTCTACTTTCTTGCACATGCTATGTGGGTGAGATGATGATGATACGATGCCAACTTTCAACCTTTTCAGAGTTCATTTGTAGTGCTTTTCAATTTCAGGGTCTTATAGCTCAAAATAATCAGTAAATGCATGAAAAATAACAAATGAAGTCACAAAGGGTTGAAAATTGATGATGTGGCTTTGAATGGTGCATTTTGAATAGATAAAAATTATGGAGTTCAAATAAGTTCAAAAAAATAAAATCTCTTTGTAAGAGAGGAGTTTCCGTATGAAACCCTGATAATTCGAAAGAGATTGTCCGTTTTGTACACGAAATGCATCCAGTTTTTGCCGTAAGCCTCTCTACTTTCTTGCACATGCTATGTGGGTGAAATGATGATACCATGCCAACTATCTACCTTTTCAAAGTTCATTTCTTGTTCTTTTCAATTTCAGGGTCTTATAGCTCGAAATAATCAGTAAATGCATGAAAAATAACAAATGAAGTTAGAAAGGGTTGAAAATTGATGATGTGGCTTTGAATGGTGCATTTTGAACACAGAAAAAGAATGAAGTTCAAATAAGTTCAAAAAAATGAAATCCCTTTATAACAGACGAGTTTTCGTATGAAACTCTGATACTTCGAAAGAGATTGTCCGTTTTGTACACGAAGTGCATCCAGTTTTTGCAGTAAGCCTCTCTACTTTCTTGCACATGCTATATTGGTGAAATGATGATACCATGCCAACTTTCAACCTTTTGAGAGTACATTTGTAGTGCTTTTCAATTTCAGGGTCTTATAGCTCAAAATAATCAGTAAATGCATGAAAAATAACAAATGAAGTCAGAAAGGGTTGAAAATTGATGATGTGGCTTTGAATGGTGCATTTTGAACACAGAAAAAGTATGGAGTTCAAATAAGTTCAAAAAATGAAATCCCTTTGTAACAGACAAGTTTCTGCATGAAACCCTGATACTTCGAAAGGGATTGTCCGTTTTGTACATGAAGTGCATCTAGTTTTTGCCGTAAGCCTCTCTACTTTCTTGCACATGCTACGTTCGTGAAATGATGATACCATGCCAACTTTCAACCTTTTCAGAGTTCATTTGTAGTGCTTTTCAATTTCAGGGCCTTATAGCTCAAAATAATCAGTAAATGCATGAAAAATAACAAATGAAGCCAGAAACGGTTGAAAATTGATGATGTGGCTTTGAATGGTGCATTTTGAACATGGAAAAAAGTATGGAGTTCAAATAAGTTCAAAAAAATGAAATCCCTTTGAACTGACGAGTTTCCGTATGAAACCCTGATACTTCGAAAGAGATTGTCCGTTTTGTACACAAAGTGCATCTAGTTTTTGTCGTCAGCCTCTCTACTTTCTTGCACATGCTATGTGGGTGAAATTATGATACCATGCCAACTATCTACCTTTTAAAAGTTCATTTCTTGTGCTTTTCAATTTCAGGGTCTTATAGCTCGAAATAATCAGTAAATGCATGAAAAATAACAAATGAAGTCAGAAAGGGTTGAAAATTGATGAGTGGCTTTGAATGGTGCATTTCACAAAAAAAGAATGGAGTTCAAATAAGTTCAAAAAAATGAAATCCCTTTATAACAGACGAGTTTCCGTATGAAACCCTGATACTTTGAAAGAGATTGTCCGTTTTGTACACGAAGTGCATCCAGTTTTTGCCGTAAGCCTCTCTACTTTCTTGCACATGCTATATTGGTGAAATGATGATACCATGCCAACTATCAACCTTTTCAGAGTTCATTTGTAGTGCTTTTCAATTTCAGGGTCTTATAGCTCAAAATAATCAGCAAATGCATGAAAAATAACAAATGAAGTCAGAAAGAGTTGAAAATTGATGATGTGGCTTTGAATGGTGCAGTTTGAACACAGAAAAAGTATGGAGTTCAAATAAGTTCAAAAAAATGAAATTCCTTTGTAACGGACGAGTTTCCGTATGAAACCTTGATACTTCGAAAGAGATTGTCCGTTTTGTACACGAAGTGCATCCAGTTTTTGTCGTAAGCCTCTCTACTTTCTTACACATGTTATGTGGGTGAAATGATGATACCATGCCAAATTTTAACCTTTTCAGAGTTCATTTCTAGTGCTTTTCAATTTCAGGGTCTTATAGCTCAAAATAATCAGTAAATGCATAATATATACGAATTTCAGGGTCTTTCATCAAAAAGAGTTATCATAAAATAATATAAATAAGTAATTTGAAACAAAATAATATAAACTATAATAAGATATATAAGTAGAAACAAAATAAAATGAAATAAAATAGAATTTAATAACATAAATAATACTTATGAAACTAAAATTATCAAAGTATTTTCTGTTCAAAACATTATAAGCAACCTCTAAAATTTATGAAACTAAAATTATATAAAATGGATGCAACTAAAATTATCAAAGTATTTTCTGTTCAAAATCATTAAAAGGAAAAGGAATTTTCATAAAGAACTTTTTTTGTTAGAAACTTTAATAGCAAAAATAATTACCATAAAATAAAATAAATAAGTAATTAGAAACAAAACAAAATAAATAAATATTTTTTGTAAGTAGAAACAAAAAATAAAGCAAAAATGGGAAAAATGGGAAAAAAATTGCCACCTACTGGGCCACCACGGCCTGAATACGACTAGAAACCCATCAATGGGCCAGGATTCAGGCCCACAGAAGGGCCAGTAGGCCCATCAGGCATAGCAGTCAGAATTAGGCCCGTAAGCCTGCAATGGAGAGGAGCTCGAGAGGGGTGTGGTAGTGATACATCCATTTTGCATCATGCTTTTGCATCAATATTTATTGCATTATGGGCTGTTATTACACATTATGTCACAATACTTATGCCTAATCTCTCTTATTTTGCAAGGTTTACATAAAGAGGGAGAACGCCGGCAGCTGGCAGTCTCGGCTGGAAAAGGAGCAAATATTAGAGACCTATTCTGCACAGCTCCGAAAGGCCTGAAACTTCACGGATGATGTTTTCCAAATATATAAAAAATATTGAGCGCAGGAACCTCACCAAGGGGCCACACCCTTCCCACAAGGGTGGGGGGCGCGCCCTACCCCCTAGGCGCGCCCCCTACCTCGTGGACTCCCTGGTGGCCCTCCGGTGGCCATCTTCTACTATATGGAGTCTTTCGATGGAAAAAATGTAATAAGCCATCTTCTCGGACGAAACTCCGCCGCCACGAGGCGGAACCTTGGCGGAACCAATCTAGGGCTCTGGCGGAGCTGTTCTGCCGGGGAAACTTCCCTCCCGGAGGGGGAAATCATCACCATCATCATCACCAACGCTCCTCTCATCGGGAAGGGAAATCTCCATCAACATCTTCATGAGCACCATCTCATCTCAAAACCCTAGTTTATCTCTTGTATCCAATTCTTGTCTTCAAGTCCGGGATTGGTGCTAGTAGGTTGCTAGTAGTGTTAATTACTCCTTGTAGTTGATGCTAGTTGGTTTAATTGGTGGAAGATCATATGTTCAGATCCTATATGCATATCAATACCCATCTGATTGTGAACATGTTTATGCTTTGTGAGTAGTTACTTTTGTTCCTGAGGACATGGGAGAAGTCTTGCTATTAGTAGTCATGTGAATTTGGTATTCGTTCGATATTTTGATGAGATGTATGTTGTCTCTCCTCTAGTGGTGTTATGTGAACGTCGACTACATGACACTTCACCATTATTTGGGCCTAGAGGAAGACATTGGGAAGTAATAAGTAGATGATGGGTTGCTAGAGTGACAGAAGCTTAAACCCTAGTTTATGCGTTGCTTCGTAAGGGGCTGATTTGGATCCATATGTTTCATGCTATGGTTAGGTTTACCTTAATACTTTTGTTGTATTTGCGGATGCTTGCAATAGAGGTTAATCATAAGTGGGATGCTTGTCCAAGTAAGGGCAGCACCCAAGCACCGGTCCACCCACATACTAAATTATCAAAGTACCGAACGCGAATCATATGAACATGATGAAAACTAGCTTGATGATATTCCCATGTGTCCCCGGGAGCGCTTTACATCATATAAGAGTTTGTCTAGGCTTGTCCTTTGCTACAAAAGTATTGGGCCACCTTGCTGCACTTTATTTACTTTTGCTACTTGTTGCTCGGTACAAATTATCCTATCACAAAACTATCTGTTACCACTTATTTCAGTACTTACAGAGAATACCTTGCTGGAAACCGCTTATCATTTCCTTCTGCTCCTCGTTGGTTTCGACACTCTTACTTATCGAAAGGACTACGATAGATCCCCTATACTTGTGGGTCATCAAGACTCTTTTCTGGCGCCGTTGCCGGGGAGTGAAGCGCCTTTGGTAGGTGGAATTTGGTAAGGAAAAATTTATATAGTGTGCTAAAATTTACTGTCACTTATTACTATGGAAAGTAATCCTCTGAGGGGCTTGTTCGGGGTATCTTCACCCCGACCAGTAGAGCAAAGAGTTGCTCCTCAACCTACTGAACCTACTGAAAATGAATATGAAAATGAAAATGCTTGCTTTGAAGTTCCCGCGGGTATGATAGAAAAACTGCTAGCTAATCCTTTTCTAGGAGATGGAACAAAACATCCTGATGAACATCTGATATGTGTGGATGAAGTTTGTAGATTATTTAAGCTTGCAGGTGTACCCAGAGATGTTGTTAAGAAGAAGGTTTTCCCCTTATCTTTGAGGGGAGATACATCCACATGGTATAGGCTATGTGATGATATGAGGTCTTGGAATTACAAAAAATTGAAATTGGAATTTCATTAGAAGTTTTATCCTATGCATCTTGTTCATCGTGATCGCAATTACATATATAATTTTTGTCCTCGCAAAGGATAAAGCATCGCTCAAGCTTGGGGGAGGCTTAAATCAATATTATATTCATGCCCCAATCATGAGCTCTCAAGGGAAATGATTATTCAAAAATTTTATGCTCGGCTTTCTGGTAACAATCGCACCATGCTTGATACTTCTTGTGCTGGCTCATTTATGATGAAGACTATTGAATTCAAATGGAATTTATTGGAAAGAATTAAACGCAACTCTGAAGATTGGGACCTCGACAATGGTAAGGAGTCAGGTATGACACCTATTTTTGATTGTGTTAAATCTTTTATGGATACCGATATTTTCCGTAAATTTAGCACTAAATATGGACTTGACTCTGAAATAGTAGCTTCTTTATGTGAATCTTTTGCTGCTTATGTTGATCACCCCAAGGAGAAGTGGTTTAAATATCATCCTCCCATAGAAGTAAAAGTAGCTGCACCTATTAAAGTTGAAGAAAAGACTATTACTTATAATGATTCTATTGTTCCCACTTCTTATGTTGAGAAACCACCTTTCCCTGTTAGGATAAAGGATCATGCTAAAGCTTCAACTATGGTTCATAAAAGCAATATCAAAACATATACATCTCCTGAGCAAATTAAAGTTGAACCTAATATTGCTATTGTTAAAGATCTTTTGTCTGATAATATTGATGGGCATGTTATTTATTTCTGTAATGAAACTGCTAGAATTGCTAAACCCCATGATAAAGATAAACCTAGACCTGTGGTAGGCATGCCTGTTATTTCTATTAAAATAGGAGATCACTGTTATCATGGCTTATGTCATATGGGTGCTAGTGTTAGTGCAATACCTTATTCCTTATACAAAGAAGTCATGCATGATATTGCACCTGCTGAGATGGAAGATATTGATGTCACAATTAAACTTGCCAATAGAGATACTATTTCACCAATGGGAATTGTTAGAGATGTTGAAGTCTTGTGTGGGAAAACTAAATATCCTGCTGATTTTCTTGTCCTTGGTTGCCCACAAGATAGCTTTTGTCCCATTATATTTGGTAGACCCTTCTTAAACACTGTTAATTCTACCATAGATTGCAAAAGAGATGTTGTTACTGTCGGTTTAGATGATATGACTCATGAACTTAATTTCTCTAAATTTAGTAGACAACACCGTGAAGAAGAATTACCTAGTAAGGATGAAATTATTGGTCTTTCTTCTATTGCCGTACCTCCTAGTGATCCTTTAGAACAATATTTTCTAGACCATGAAAATGACATGTTTATGAATGAAAGAAGGGAATTAGATGAAGTATTCTTTAAACAGGAACCTATTCTGAAAAATAATTTACCTGTTGAAATCCTAGGGGATCCTCCTCCACCCAATGGTGATCCCGTGTTTGAGCTTAAACCATTACCTGATACTATTAAATATGCTTATCATGATGAGAAAAGGATATATCCTGTCATTATTAGTGCTAGCCTTTCAGAGCATGAGGAAGAGAGATTATTGAAAACTCTAAAGAAGCATCGTGCTGCTATCGGGTATACTCTTGATGATCTTAAGGGCATTAGTCCCACTCTATGTCAACATAAAATTAATTTGGAAGAAGATGCTAAACCAGTTCGTGATCATCAATGCCGGCTGAATCCTAAAATGAAAGAAGTGGTAAGAAAGGAGATACTAAAGCTCCTTGAGGTAGGTATAATTTATCCCGTTGCTGATAGTCAGTGGGTAAGCCCTGTCCATAGTGTCCCTAAGAAGGGAGGTATTCCTGTTGTTCCTAATGATAAAGATGAATTTATTCCTCAAAGAATTATTACAGGTTATAGGATGGTAATTGATTTCCGCAAATTAAATAAGGCTACTAAAAAGGATCATTACCCCTTACCTTTTATCGATCAAATGCTAGAAAGATTATCTAAACATACACATTTTCGCTTTCTAGATGGTTATTCTGGTTTCTCTCAAATACCTGTGTCAGCCAAAGATCAATCAAAGACTACTTTTACATGCCCTTTTGGTACTTTTGCTTATAGACGTATGCCTTTTGGTTTATGTAATGCACCTGCTACCTTTCAAAGATGCATGATGTCTATATTATCTGACTTTTGTGAAAAGATTTGTGAGGTTTTCATGGACGATTTTTCCGTCTATGGATCTTCTTTTGATGATTGCTTGAGCAACCTTGATCGAGTTTTGCAGAGATGTGAAGAAACTAATCTTGTCTTGAATTGGGAAAAGTGCCACTTTATGGTTAATGAAGGTATTGTCTTGGGGCATAAAGTTTCTGAAAGAGGTATTGAAGTTGATAAAGCCAAGGTTGATGCTATTGAAAAGATGCCATGTCCCAAGGACATCAAAGGTATAAGAAGTTTCCTTGGTCATGCCGGATTTTATAGGAGGTTCATTAAGGACTTCTCAAAAATTTCTCGGCCTCTGACTAATTTATTACAAAAAGATATACCATTTGTTTTTGATGATTATTGTGTAGAAGCATTTGAAATACTTAAGAAAGCATTGATCTCTGCACCTATTGTTCAGCCACCTGATTGGAATTTACCCTTTGAAATTATGTGTGATGCTAGTGATTATGTTGTAGGTGCTGTTCTAGGACAAAGAGTTGATAAAAAATTAAACATTATTCAATATGCTAGTAAAACCCTAAACAATGCTCAAAGAAATTATGCTACTACTGAAAAAGAATTCTTAGCAGTTGTATTTGCTTGTGATAAGTTCAGACCTTATATTGTAGATTCTAAAGTAACTATCCACACTGATCATGTTGCTATTAAATATCTTTGGAAAATAAAGATGCTAAACCTAGACTTATTAGATGGGTTCTCTTGCTATAAGAATTTGATTTGCATATTGTTGATAGAAAAGGAGCTGAGAACCCCGTTGCAGACAACTTGTCTAGGTTAGAAAATGTGCTTGATGACCCACTACGTATTGATGATAGCTTTCCTGATGAGCAATTAAATGTCATAAATGCTTCTCATACTGCTCCATGGTATGCTGATTATGCTAATTACATTGTTGCTAAGTTTATACCACCTAGTTTCACATACCAGCAAAAGAAAAGGTTCTTCTATGATTTGAGGCATTACTTTTGGGATGACCCACATCTTTATAAAGAAGGAGTAGATGGTGTTATTAGACGTTGTGTACCTGAGCATGAACAGGAACAGATCCTACGCAAGTGTCACTCCGAAGCTTATGGAGGACACCATGCTGGAGATAGAACTGCACATAAGGTACTGCAATCTGGTTTTTATTGGCCTACTCTCTTCAAGGATGCCCGTAAGTTTGTCTTATCTTGTGATGAATGTCAAAGAATTGGTAATATTAGTAGACGTCAAGAAATGCCTATGAATTATTCACTTGTTATTGAACCATTTGATGTTTGGGGCTTTGACTATATGGGACCCTTTCCCTCCTCTAATGGATATACACATATTTTAGTTGTTGTTGATTACGTTACTAAGTGGGTAGAAGCTATTCCAACTAGTAGTGCTGATCATAAAACTTCTATTAAAATGCTTAAAGAAGTTATTTTTCCAAGATTTGGAGTCCCTAGATATTGAATGACAGATGGTGGTTCACATTTTATTCATGGTGCTTTCCGTAAAATGCTTGCTAAGTATGATGTTAATCATAGAATTGCATCTCCTTATCACCCTCAGTCTAGCGGTCAAGTAGAATTGAGTAATAGAGAACTCAAATTAATTTTGCAAAAGACTGTTAATAGGTCTAGAAAGAATTGGTCCAAGAAATTAGATGATGCATTATGGGCCTATAGAACTGCATACAAAAATCCTATGGGTATGTCTCCGTATAAAATGGTCTATGGAAAAGCATGTCACTTACCTCTCGAACTAGAACACAAGGCCTATTGGGCTATCAAAGAACTTAATTATGATTTTAAACTTGCCGGTGAGAAGAGGTTATTTGATATCAGCTCACTTGATGAATGGAGAACCCAAGCCTATGAAAATGCCAAGTTGTTTAAAGAAAAAGTTAAAAGATGGCATGACAAAAGGATACAAAAGTGTGAGTTTAATGTAGGTGATTATGTATTTCTATACAACTCTCGTTTAATATTTTTTGCAGGAAAACTTCTCTCTAAATGGGAAGGTCCTTACGTTATCGAGGAGGTCTACCGTTCCGGTGCCATAAAAATCAGCAACCTCGAAGGCACAAATCCGAAGGTGGTAAAAGGTCAAAGAATCAAACACTATATCTCAGGTAATCCCATAAATGTTGAAACCAATGTTATTAAAACCGTAACCCCGGAGGAATACATAAGGGACACTTTCCGGAATGTTTCAGACTCCGAAAAGGAATAGGTATGTGGTACGGTAAGTAAACCGACTCCAAAACAGTTTTTAAGGTAATATTTCTCTGTTTTGGAATATGTAGAAAAATAGAAAAATAAGCAGCAGTCCGGGAAGGACACGAGGGTGGAGGGCGCGCCCTACCCTACTGGGCGCACCCCCTACCTCGTGGGCACCTCGTGTGCTCTCCGGACTCCGTTTTCATACACGACACATATTTTGGTCGGTAAAAATTCATTATATAATCTCCCGAGGGTTTTGACTCCCATATCACGCAATTATCCTCTGTTTTGTGTTTTGAGCTGTCCTGCTGCAGATTTGAGCAACATGTCATAGAGAGCTATGTGGCTGATTACCTTGCAAACCCTAAAGTCTATGGGGATGTGGAGCATTGTGGTTGGACTACGGAAGAAGAAGAGGACTATGAACCTAAGGGAAAGGAGGAGACGAGCTCAGATGAAGATGAAGTCCCACTACCTCAACCTGGGGACATGCATGTGGAGTTCAAAAAGTCAAGCCTCTCTGATAGAATGAAGAAACCTAAGATCGAGTTTATCCCTTTTCACCTCTTGCAGGAAAACAAACAGGAACTATGCAAAAAGATATTGAGCTTGGAGCAGGAGATCGAGGACCTAAGGGACCAAAATTCTGTCCTCAAGCATAAATTAAGGAAGAAACCTACGCCATCAATAAAATCACCACCATCTCCATCAACAAAGAAGAATTGAGTATCTGGTATGGGCACTCCACTTGGCAACTGCCAAGCTTGGGGGAGTGCCCCGGTATCGTATCACCATCACTTTTATCTTTACCATTTTCTTAGCTCGATCCTTTTGGTAATATCTTGATCTAGTAGAATAAAAGTTCTTAGTATGATATAGTTGTGAGTTTTGCTTTATTATCCTTCTATGTAATCGAGTCCGTGAGCTATATAATAAAGATTAGTGTTGAGTCAAGGGCTTGATAATTTTGCCATGATCCTAAAGGAATAAAAGAAAAGAGAAAGAAATAAAAAGAAACAAACAGATCATGTGAGTCTTATGGAGAGTAATGAGCTCACATAGAAAGAGTATGATGAATAAAAGTTATTGAGGGTTGACAAACATAGTTTTGGTCATTGTTGCAATTAATAGGAAGTAGTAAAGAAAGAGAGGTCTTCACATATAAATATACTATCTTGGACATCTTTTATAATTGTGAGCACTCATTAAAATATGACATGCTAAAGAGTTGACATTGGACAAGGAAGACAACATAATGGGTTATGTTTTCTTACATCTGAGATGAATTATATTGTCTTGGATCTTCCAACATGATGAGCTTGCCTTTCCTCCTCATGCTAGCCAAATTCATTGCACCAAGTAGAGATACTACTTGTGCTTCCAAATACCGTTAAACCAGTTTTGCCACGAGAGTTCACTATACCTACCTATGGATTGAGTAAGATCCATCAAGTAAGTTGTCATCGGTGCAAGCAATAAAAATTGCTCTCTAAATATGTATGATTGATTGGTATGGAGGAAATAAGCTTTATACAATCGTGTGATATGGAAGTAATAAAAGCAACAGACTGCATAATAAAGGTCCATATCACAAGTGGCAATATAAAGCATTGTTGAGGAAATCGCTAACTGGTAGCTGCTCGGTCGGCTGGTGAGTTGGGGATTAATAGGCTAATCGGCAAGTTAATCGACCATTTAATCAATTAATCGGACGATTTATCGGGTTATCGGCTACTCGGGGACCCTACGAGTAGGGATTAATCGGCAAGTTAACTGGTTAATCGGATGAATTCTTGAACATGGATATAAAGTGACGTTCTTTCGCATTAGGATTTTGTGCATCCAACCATAAAAACGCATGACAACCTCTCTTTCCCTCTGCGAAGGGCCTATCTTTTACTTTTATCTCCTACATTGCATAAGAGTCATGGTGATCCTCACCCTTCCTTTTTATATTTTATCCTTTGGCAAGCACAATATGTTGGAAAGATCCTGGTATATATGGCTAATTGGATGTGAGTTTTCATGAACTATTACTGCTGACATTACCCTTGAGGTAAAACGTTGGGAGGCAAAACTACAAGCCCCTATCTTTCTCTGTTTCCGATTAAAACTCCATACCCATAAGTATTACGTGAGTGTCAGCAATTGTGAAAGATTATATGATAGTTGAGTATGTGGACTTGCTGAAAAGCTCTTATACATTGACTCTTTCCTATGTTATGATAAATTGCAATTGCTTCAATGACCGAGATTGTAGTTTGTTAGTTTTCAATGAAGTTTACGATTCATACTTGATATTGTGATTGAATTATTACTCTAGCATAAGAGATTATATGACAAGAATTATATAAGTTGATGTTCTAAGAATGATCATGATGCTCTCATGTGCGTATTTTATTTTTATCGACACCTCTATCTCTAAACATGTGGACATATTTTTCGATTTTGGCTTTTCGCTTGAGGACAAGCGAGGTCTAAGCTTGGGGGAGTTGATACGTCCATTTTGCATCATGCTTTTATATCAATATTTATTGCATTATGGGCTGTTATTACACATTATGTCACAATACTTATGCCTATTCTCTCTTATTTTGTAAGGTTTACACAAAGAGGGAGAACGCCAGCAGCTGGGATTCAGGGCTGGAAAAGGAGCAAATATTAGAGACCTATTCTGCACAACTCCAAAAGTCCTGAAACTTCACGGATGATGTTTTCCAAATATATAAAAAATATTGAGCGCAAGAACCTCACCAGGGGGGCCACACCCTTCCCACGAGGGTGGGGGCGCGCCCTACCTCGTGGGCCCCTGGTGGCCCTCCGGTGGCCATCTTCTGCTATATGGAGTCTTTCGGTGGAAAAAAATTAATAAGCCATCTTCTCGGACGAAACTCCGCCGCCACGAGGCAAAACCTTGGTGGAACCAATCTAGGGCTCTGGCGGAGCTGTTCT
>NC_041392.1:677023154-677025226 GCF_002162155.2 Triticum dicoccoides
GGATTTGTGCTAGTAGGTTGCTAGTAGTGTTAATTACTCCTTGTAGTTGATGCTAGTTGGTTTAATTGGTGGAAGATCATATGTTCAGATCCTATATGCATATTAATACCCCTCTGATTATGAACATGTTTATGCTTTGTGAGTAGTTACTTTTGTTCCTGAGGACATGGGAGAAGTCTTGCTATTAGTAGTCATGTGAATTTGGTATTCGTTCGATATTTTGATGAGATGTATGTTGTCTCTCCTCTAGTGGTGTTATGTGAACATCGACTACATGACACTTCACCATTATTTGGGCCTAGAGGAAGACATTGGGAAGTAATAAGTAGATGATGGGTTGCTAGAGTGACAGAAGCTTAAACCCTAGTTTATGTGTTGCTTCATAAGGGGTTGATTTGGATCCATATGTTTCATGCTATGGTTAGGTTTACCTTAATACTTTTGTTGTATTTGCGGATGCTTGCAATAGAGGTTAATCATAAGTGGGATGCTTGTCCAAGTAAGGGCAGCACCCAAGCACCGGTCCACTCACATACCAAATTATCAAAGTACCGAACGCGAATCATGTGAACGTGATGAAAACTAGCTTGATGATATTCTCATGTGTCCTCGGGAGCGCTTTACATCATATAAGAGTTTGTCTAGGCTTGTCCTTTGCTACAAAAGGATTGGGCCACCTTGCTGCACTTTATTTACTTTTGCTACTTGTTGCTCGTTACAAATTATCCTATCACAAAACTATCTGATACCACTTATTTCAGTACTTGTAGAGAATACCTTGTTGGAAACCGCTTATCATTTCCTTCTGCTCCTCGTTGGGTTCGACACTCTTACTTATTGAAAGGACTATGATAGACCCCCTATACTTGTGGGTCATCAGGTAGTGGGGCTTATAAACCACTGCGCGCCCCTCTCGACTAGCGAGGTGGGACTAAACTCCCACCACCACCCCATTGTGCAAGGCCTTTGGTCCCGGTTCATGGCACAAACCGGGACTAATGTGGTGCATTGGTTCCAGTTTGTGGCACCAACCGAAACCAATGCCCCCCCTTTAGTCGCGGTTGGTGCCACCAACCGGGACCAAAGGCCACCGCTTCCCGCCCTTTGGGCTACTGGAAAGATGCCTTTGGTCCCGGTTGGTGGCACCAACCGGGACTAAAGGGTGCATTGGTCCCGGTTTGTGTTATGAACCGGAACCAATGCTCTGGGTATATAAGCAGCATTTGTGAAAATTTCAGTTTCATCGACCATTTGCCCGCCGACGACGCTGGCAGGCTGCCCGTGCTCGCTGTCGCTGCCCCGCGCCCTTGCTGCCCGTGCTCACCGACACCGCCAGTGTAACACCCCGGATATGATTTTCCCAATATGTAATCCAACTCTTGCCATTTCCGGCGTTAAGTTATTTTATTTTCTCGGGTTCCGGGTTTTGTCTTCGTGTGTTGTTGTCGTTGTCATGCATCTCATATCATGTCATCGTGTGCATTTCATTTGCATACGTGTTCATCTCATGCATTCGAGCATTTTCCACGTTGTCCGTTTTGCATTCCGGCGCTTCGTTCTCCTCCGGTGGTCATTTCTACCTTTCTTTCGTGTGTGGGGATTAAACATTTCCGGATTGGACCGAGACTTGCCAAGAGGCCTTGGTTTACTACCAGTAGACCGCCTGTCAAGTTTCGTACCATTTGGACTTCGTTTGATACTCTAACGGTTAACCGAGGGACCAAAAAGGCCTCGTGTGTGTTGCAGCCCAACACCCCTCCAATTTGGCCCAAAACCCACCAAAACCTCCTCCATCATCTAGAGCGTTCGATCATGATCGCGTGGCCGAAAACCGCACCTCATTTGGACACTCCTAGCTCCCTCTATGCCTATAAATAGGTCCTCCTCCGAAAATCCGGATCTCTTCCCCGTCCAAACCCTAAAATCGCCCCGCCGCCGGACGAAGTCGCCGCCGCCGCCCGTGCCAATCAGGAGGCGCCACATGGCCGGCCACCTCCTCCCACCGCCGCGGCCCGCCCGGCCCGCAGCCGGCCCCTGCGGCCCATCTCGGTCCGCCGCCGCCTGCCTCCTCC
>NC_041392.1:677026010-677039134 GCF_002162155.2 Triticum dicoccoides
GTCGCCGGTGGCCGCCGCCCCGCCGGCGCCGCCCTCCGCCGCCGCCTCGCCGCCCATCCTCCCGGCCGGCAAGTCCCCCGATGACTCCGGCGACCTCCTGCTACAGTGCTCTGGCGGACCTCGTAAATCGCGCCCGGATCCCGATCTGGATCTGAGATCCGCGGGTTGACTTTCTGTCCCTAACCCTAATTTTTTTGCCTATGTTCATCGCATCGTAACTCCGCATCCGTAGCTCCGTTTTGGGCATATAGGATATCAAAATGTTCGTCTCAGAGAGTACATCATTTCATATCATTGCATCATTTTCATTTGAGTTCATATTGATGCCTGAAATGCAGTTAGAAGAATGCTATTTGAGATAATTGTCAGATCTGCTACTCCAATTAGATATTTGTCATTTTTGCCATGATTATTGTGTGCATGATATGCCCCTGAGCTCTACATGAGTTTTGTTATATGTTTTGCCATATTTCCAGAGGTGCAACCCATGTATTTTTGTGATGTGTGTGGTGACTAGCATGAGCTTGCAAAGTGGTGCATTCGTTAACGCTGATTTCAAGGACTTAGCATTTCCACTAAGTCCATGATCTGTTTATCTCATATTGCCATATGTTCATGTAGTTTCCTAGTGATCTGTGCCTCTTTTGAGGATGATCAGTAAGGATGTTTTGTTAATCTTGTAGTTCTCTATCCATCCATGTTTTCTTTTGCAATTATGGACCAACCTAGCTTGAGTCAATCGAGCTCTACTTTTGTCATTTCGTGAATCTGGGCAGATTGTCAACTTGTTAGCGATTTTGGTGATGATATTGTAGTTGATCCATGCATGCTATGGTATTGTTCTTGCCATGTCTAGCTTGTATTTTGTGTATTCTTGATGGGTGTATGCTTAGTTTGTCATGACTTGCTCTATAGTGAGTGCATCGAGTTCGTAAACATGCCTACTTGACATCTGTTTCAGCATGCTCCAGTTTTCACTAAGTCTGAGAACTGATTATGTTTTTGCCATGTTCACATGCTTGCAAATGTATTTTCTGATCCCTTTTGGCTCAAGGTCACTAAGGGACTTTTGTTAAGATCTTTGAGTAGCTCCATGCCATCCTTTACTTTGCCATATTCAGGTCCTGTACCATGTAGTTTTGTCGCTCCAAAGTGTGCTATCTGATCTAAAATTCCAGACAAGTGTTAATTTCACTAAGTCTGAAATCTGTTTGTCAAATGCATTTTTGCCATGCTTGTTTGAACCTGTTAATGGATGAATTGGCCGTAGCTCAGTGCTAGACTTTTGTTAAGCTTCATGAATGCATTCCTGCCATGTATTCTGATGCCATGTTTGGGTGCTGTAGCATGTTCATCTTGTTGCATTTAGATGGCTACTTGTTGTTAATCACAGAACGTGGTCATATTTAAATTGCTTGCCATTTCCAAACCGTAACTCCGATTCCGGCGTTCTTTATATCGTTTTCAAGCGATTTCATATCATCTTTCCAGTGGCACACTTGGATTACCAAGTTGAGGCCAGCTTCATGCATTCCTTGTCAAATCTTGCATATGCATCACATATTGCATCCCGCATAGCATACCATGTTTGCATCATATTGTTTGAGCTTTGCACGCGGTTGATTGTGTCCTTGTTGCTTGTTTGTCTTGTTTGGGTAGAGCCGGGAGACGAGTTCTCTAACGAGGAGCCCGTTGAGTTTGCTTTCGAGGATCCTGTCAACTCTGACAACTTTGTAGGCAAGATGATCATACCCTCGAAATCACTACTATCTTTGCTTTGCTAGATGCTCGCTCTTTTGCTATGCCTATGCTATGATGCCTACCACTTGCTTATCATGCCTCCAAAATTGCCATGTCAAACCTCTAACCCACCATGTCCTAGCACACCCTTGATTGGCTATGTTACCGCTTTGCTCAGCCCCTCTTATAGCGTTGCTAGTTGCAGGTGAAGATTGGAGACCGTTCCTTTTTGGAACATTATTTACTTGTTGGGATATCATTATATTGCCATGTTATCTTAATGCATCTATATACTTGGTAAAGGGTGGAAGGCTCGGCCTCTCGCCTAGTGTTTTGTTCCACTCTTGCCGCCCTAGTTTCTGTCATATCGGTGTTATGTTCCCGGTTTTTGCATTCCTTACGCGGTTGGGTTATAATGGGGACCCCTTGATAGTTCGCCTTGATTAAAGCTTTTCCAGCAATGCCCAACCTTGGTTTTACCATTTTCCACCTAGCCTCTTTTCCCTTGGGTTTCCGGAGCCCGAGGGTCATCTTATTTAAACCCCCCCCCCCCGGGCCAGTGCTCCTCTGAGTGTTGGTCTGAACTAGAGTCTTGTGCAGCGCCCTCTCGGGGAAACTCGAGGTTTGGTTTTAGTTGTATGGAGAGCTCATCTGAGTGTGCCCTGAGAACGAGATATGTGCAGCTCCTATCGGGATTTGTCGGCACATTCGGGCGGTGTTGCTGGATTGGTTATTAACTTGTCGAAGTGTCTTGAAGAACCGGGATACCGAGTCTGATCGAAACATCTCGGGAGAAGGTCTATTCCTTCATTGACCGTGAGAGCTTGTCATGGGCTAAGTTGGGACTCCCCTGCAGGGTTTTGAATTTTTGAAAGCCGTGCCCGCGGTTATGGGCAGATGGGAATTATTAATGTCCGGTTGTAGATAACTTGAACCTTAATTTAATTAAAATGAATCAACAGTGTGAGTTACCGTGATGGTCTCTTCTCGGCGGAGTCCGGGAAGTGAACACAGTGTTGGAGTAATGCTTGCGCAGGTTGTTCTCTAGTTTCTCGTTTACGCTTTGCCTCTCTTCTCGCTCTCTTTTGCGAATAGGTTATTCACCATATATGCTAGCCGCTTGCTGCAGCTCCACATTTTACCTTGCCTTACCTATAAGCTTAAATAGTCTTGATCGCGAGGGTGCGATATTGCTGAGTCCCTGTGGCTCACAGATTACTTCCAAACCAGGTGCAGGGCCTGATGATTCCTCTCCAGATGGCGCGCTTGAGCTCGAGTGGGAGTTCGACGAGGACTCTCAACGATACTACGTGTCTTTCCCTGATGATCAATAGTGGTGCCCAGTTGGGGTGGTCGGGACCGTGTCGCATGTTGGGTTATCTTTTATTTTGGCACCGTAGTCGGGCCATGAGTGTTTGAATGTTGTAATGTTATTTATGCACTTTGATTGACGTGGCGAGTGTAAGCCAACTATGTATCTCCCCTTTATTATTTATATTACATGGGATGTTGTGAAGATTGCCTAATTTGCGACATTGCTTTCAATGCGGTTATGTCTCTAAGTCGAGCCTCGACACGTGGGAGCTATAGCCGCATCGAGGGCGTTACAAGTTGGTAATCAGAGCCTTCCCCGACCTTAGGAGCCCCATTGCTTGATCGTTTTTAGCAGCCGAGTTGTGTCTAGAAAAATCTTTTGAGTCATTTAGGAATTATATATCGGAGAGTTTAGGAATTCTTTTTACTTCCCAGTCTCCTCATCGCTCTGGTAAGGCATTCTGGCGTAGAGTTTTGACTCTTCTCTTCTCAAATTTCACTAAAAAAATTTAGGATCACGCGGGTATCTTGGAATCGTTCTAATGGCTTTGTGAGGAGAACATTGTCTTGGTGCCTCCTGTCAGGGGTTTTGTGGCAGTGTCCCGGGGAGTTGAGCTCTGAGGTGTTGTTGTCATAATTTTATCGTTGCAGTTCTGGAATACCTGAGTTTAGTATGCCGACATCGAAAATCTCTTTTATGCAGTTCGTTGGTGAGATAACCTCGACGCCACCCAGTACTGGGGCGGGAGTTCGGGAGTATCGCCATAACTTGTATAACGGATGCTTTTCGAAGGTTGAGGTAGATGGCTTCCGAAGTTTTTCTCGGTTATGTGTTGAAGGATGGATACAGCTGGATGTAGGATTTGCTAGATTTGGGTGAGATATTATGCTTCCCCTGTATCCCCAACACCTGATTGCATAACCGGAAAGGTTCGGGAGTTTCATAGGTGGGAATTCAAGTAGCTCTAGCTCTTCTACCATGGATATTTGGTTTGAGATTGGGATTTCTTACCGAGTATTCATTCTTGATCCGTACCTTGTTGATTTATTTCTCTACCTAAATTCTAAGTGGCTTCTCAATTTATGGATATGTGACCATTTCAAGAGGAATGCATTCGTTCATTTTGTTCGGATGTGAAAACTATATATTACAATTTTCAAACCGTTTGATTCAGCTTCATTTTATCTGTCTATGTGCTAACGGTGGTCAACCTCTTCAGGATGGCTCCCACTAAGAGCACCAATCAGAATCAGAATCAAGATCCGCCACCACCTCCACCTCCTCCGGAGGCATGGCAAGCTGTGATGGCCGCAACCAATGCTAACACACAGTTGATCATGCAAATTCTTCAAGAGCGCAATCAAGCGAACCAAGGCAACCAAGGCAACAATCAGAATCACTTTGCTACACTCAACCAGTTCCTTGCTAACGGGCCAAAGACTTTCAGCAATTGTGTTGAGGCAACCGATGCTGACGATTGGCTAGTGGATCTATGCAAGCATTTCGAGTGTAGTAACGTCAGGCCTGAGGACTTTGTCAAGTTCGCTTCCTTCCAACTCAAAGATCAAGCTGCAGAATGGTTCCAGCAGTACAAGGATTCTAGAGGTGGACGTGTGATCACTTGGGATGAATTCCGTTAAGATTTCAGAGCTCACCATATCCCTCAGAGCGTGGTTGAAAGCAAGCGTGAGGAATTCCGCAACCTGAAGCAAGGCTCTTTGTCTGTCTATGACTACAACAAGTTGTTTCAGAAGCTCGCTCGTTTTGCTAAGCAGGACATCCCTGATGAGAAGAGCATGATATACCAGTTCAGGGGTGGTCTCAGAGAAGAAATCCAGCTAGCTCTTGTTCTCTTTGAGCCCTTGAGGTATGATGAGTTCTACAACATGGCATTGAAGCAAGAGGCCGCTCAACTGAGGTGTGATGCTTCCAAGAAGCGAGTCAGAGATGCTACTCCTTCTTCCTCTACTCAAGTGGCCAAGCAGCAAAAGTATTGGCTTCCTCCTCCTCCGTTTCGTCAGCCGTATCAGAAGAGCAAAGGTGATAGTGGATCTTCCCACCCACCCAACCCTGGCTTTCAGAAAAAGACTTCGTCTCAAGCTCCAAGATCAAGTGCTCCGTATCACCGTCCGCTTTCAGAGGTCACGTCCAACAAGTGCCAACAGAAGGGTCACTATGCCAACAAGTGATTCAACTAGAGGCGTCTCCCTCCTCCTCCTCCTGTCAGATCAGCAAGTACAGCTGTGGTCAAGCATAACCCCAAGCACGCCAAGGTCAACTTGATGAATGCAGCTCAGGCAGAGGACTCGTCAGATGTCATCATGGGTAACCTTCCTGTTAACGATATCCCTGCAAAAGTTCTTTTTGACACTGGTGCATCGCATTGTTTCATTTCCAAACCTTTTGCATCAAAGTATGAGTGCGATTATCAGTATCTGCAAAATTCTTTGCAAATCGTGTCACTAGGCAAGCAAATGACAGCTAATTTCTGCGTCCCGGATATTACTATCACGTTGGGCGACTACAAATTTCTAGCTTCTCCTATTGTTCTGGGTGACTCGGATATTGATCTTATTCTCGGAATGGATTGGCTTTCTAAGCACAAGGCGCATCTTGATTGTGCTGTCGGGCAGATTCAATTGACTCATTCGTCTGAGGATGTAATTGTCTTTCCCGCTCGGGATAATACCATCCGTCTGTTTTCTCTCAATGAGAAGGGTGAACTGGATGCTATCTCACAAATTCCGATCGTTTGCGAATATCAAGACGACTTTCCAGAAGAGCTTCCAGGAATGCCTCCGCACCGGCCAGTAGAATTCGTCATCGATCTTGAGCCCGGAACGGAACCAGTGTGCAAGCGTCCTTACAAGCTCGGACCGGAAGAGTTGAAGGAGCTGAAGAAGCAACTCGATGATCAAGAGAGAATGGGTCTCATCCGGCCTAGTTCTTCTCTGTGGGGTTGTGGTGTTCTTTTTGTGAAGAAGAAGGATGGAACGGACCGACTTTGTGTTGATTACCGTCCATTGAACAAGAAGGCCATCAAGAACAAATACCCACTTCCCAACATCAACGAGCTGTTCGAACAACTCAAAGGTGCCCAAGTATTCTCCAAGCTTGATCTCCATATGGGTTATCACCAGATTCGAATCCGTGAGCAAGATATTCCCAAGACGGCTTTCAGGACAAGCTATTGTTCATATGAGTACATTGTCATGTCTTTTGGCCTCGTCAACGCTCCTCCGACTTTCTCTCGCATGATGAACATCATCTTCAACGCCTACACCAATGACTTCGTTTTGGTCTATCTCGACGACATTCTGGTTTTCTCGAAGAACAAGGAAGATCATGCCAAGCACTTGCGTTTGGTACTCGATAAGCTGAGGGAACACAAGTTCTACGCCAAGTTCTCCAAGTGCGAATTTTGGCTTGATGAGGTTCTTTATCTTGGTCATATCATCTCTGCCAAGGGCATTGCGGTGAATCCTGAGAAGGTGTCTGCAATTGTGAATTGGGAACCTCCTCAGAACGTGAAGCAACTCCGTAGCTTCCTCGGTCTCGCAAGCTACTGTAGAAGATTTGTTGAAAACTTTTCTAAGATCGCGAAGCCTCTCTCAGATCTTCTCCAGAAGCACGTCAAGTACGTTTGGTCTCCGGAATGTGACATTGCTTTCAACACTTTGAAAGAGAAATTGATCACTGCTCCAGTTCTGACTCCGCCTGATGAATCCAAGCTGTACGAGGTCTTTTGTGATGCCTCTCTCCAAGGTCTTGGCGCAGTGTTGATGCAAGAGAAGAAAGTTGTTGCTTATACCTCTTTCTAGTTGAAGCCCAATGAGAAGAACTACCCCACTCATGATCTCGAGTTGGCGGCAGTTGTGCATGGTCTTTTGACTTGGAGACATCTCTTATTAGGAAGAAAAGTGGACATCTTCACCGACCACAAGAGTCTCAAGTACATCTTCACTCAGCCTAATCTCAACCTCAGGCAGACTCGATGGGTCGAAATGATTCAAGAGTATAACCCGAGTATCGAGTATACTCCAGGCAAGGCCAATGTGATTGCTGACGCATTGAGCAGGAAGGCTTACTGCAACAGCCTGGTTCTCAAGCCTTATCAACCCGAGCTTTGTGAAGCTTTCCGCAAACTTAATCTGCAAGTTGTTCCTCAAGGTTTCCTCGCCAACCTTCAAGTCTCTCCCACCTTGGAAGACCAGATTCGCCAAGCTCAGCTTCTTGATGCTATGGTGAAGAAGGTGAAGATTGGGATTGCCAAGAGTCAACCCAAGTACAAGTGCTACCGCCTTGATGACAAGGATACTCTCTTCTTCGAGGATCGTATCGTCGTGCCCAAAGGTGACCTTCGTAAAGTGATCATGAACGAGGCTCACAATTCTCTCCTCTCCATCCACCCTGGGAGCACGAAGATGTATCAGGACCTCAAGCAGGCTTATTGGTGGACCCGAATGAAGCGCGAGATCGCTCAGTTCGTGAATGAGTGTGATGTCTGCAGAAGAGTGAAGGCAGAACATCAAAGGCCAGCGGGTCTCCTCCAACCTCTTGCCATTCCAGAATGGAAGTTTGACCACATTGAAATGGACTTCGTGACTGGGTTTCCAAAGTCCAAACGTGGCAATGATGCTATATTCGTTGTCATTGACAAACTCACTAAAGTGGCTCACTTTCTGCCTATCAAAGAGTCAATCACTTCAGCTCAATTGGCGGAACTCTATACCTCTCGGATTGTATCTCTGCACGGTATTCCTCAAGTGATCTCTTCAGACCGTGGCAGCATCTTTACCTCCAAGTTTTGGGATTCTTTTCAGAAGGCCATGGGCACCAACATCCGCTTCAGCACAGCTTTCCATCCTCAAACTAGCGGGCAAGTCGAGCGTGTCAATCAGATTCTTGAAGATATGCTCAGGGCTTGTGTGATCTCCTTCGGCATGAAGTGGGAGGATTGTCTTCCTTATGCTGAATTCTCCTACAACAATAGTTTTCAAGCAAGTTCGGGCAAGGCCCCATTTGAAATTCTGTATGGCAGGAAGTGCCATACCCCTCTCAACTGGTCTGAAACCGGTGAACGTCAGCTTCTCGGCAATGACTTAATCATAGAGGCAGAGGAAATGTGTAAAGTCATTCGAGATAACCTCAAAGCAGCCCAATCCCGCCAGAAGAGCTACTATGATACTAAGCACCGTGATTTGGCTTTCGAGATCGAAGATCATGTTTACCTCCGCGTCTCTCCTATGAAAGGTACTCTTCGCTTCGGTATCAAAGGGAAGCTTGCCCCCAGATACGTGGGACCTTTCAAGATTGTCAGCAAGAGAGGCGATCTCGCCTATCAACTCGAGCTTCCTTCAAACTTTGCAAATGTTCATGACGTGTTCCATGTCTCTCAGCTTCAAAAGTGCTTTAAGACTCCTGACCGCACCGTCAACTTCGAGGACATTGAGCTCCAAGAAGATCTTTCTTATCGTGAGCACTCCGTGGCTATTCTTGAAGAGACTGAATGCAAGACTCGCAACAAGTCAATCAAATTCCTCAAAGTCAAGTGGTCACACCATTCCGACCGTGGAGCTACCTGGGAACATGAGGGTCACCTCCGTTCTAAGTACCCGGCGTTCTTTCAGTCCTAGATCTCGGGACGAGATCCTTTCGTAGTGGTGGAGTGTTGTAACACCCCGGATATGATTTTTCCCAATATGTAATCCAACTCTTGCCGTTTCCGGCGTTAAGTTATTTTATTTTCTCGGGTTCGGGTTTTTGTCTTCGTGTGTTGTTGTCGTTGTCATGCATCTCATATCATGTTATCGTGTGCATTTCATTTGCATACGTGTTCATCTCATGCATTCGAGCATTTTCCCCGTTGTCTGTTTTGCATTCCGGCGCTTCGTTCTCCTCCGGTGGTCATTTCTACCTTTCTTTCGTGTGTGGGGATTAAACATTTCCGAATTGGACCAAGACTTGCCAACGGCCTTGGTTTACTACCGGTAAACCGCCTGTCAAGTTTCGTACCATTTGGACTTCGTTTGATACTCCAACGGTTAACCGAGGGACCGAAAAGGCCTCGTGTGTGTTGCAGCCCAACACCCCTCCAATTTGGCCCAAAACCCACCAAAACCTCCGCCATCATCTAGAGCGTTCGATCACGATCGCGTGGCCGAAAACCACACCTTATTTGGACACTCCTAGCTCCCTCTATGCCTATAAATAGGTCCTCCTCCGAAAATCCGGATCTCTCCCCCGTCCAAACCCTAAAATCGGCCCGCCGCCACCGGACACGTCCGGATGCCGCCGGACGAAGTCGCCACCGCCGCCCACGCCAATCAGGAGGCGCCACGTGGCCGGCCGCCTCCTCCCACCGCCGTGGCCCGCCCGGCCCGCAGCCAGCCCCCGCGGCCCATCCCGGTCCGCCGCCGCCTGCGTCCTCCTTCCCCGACGCCGTCGACCGTGCGCCGTCCCGCCGCCCGGCTCGCCCGCCTCCTCGCGCAGGAAGGCCGCCGCCGCCGCGCGATTGCCGGTGGAGCAAGCTCCGCCGTGCCAACCCCTCGCCGCCCCGCGCCGCCTCGTCGCAAGTGGCCGCCGCCCCGCCGGCGCCGCCCTCCGCCGCTGCCTCGCCGCCCATCCTCCCGGCCGGCAAGTCCCCCGACGACTCCGTCGACCTCCTGCTACAGTGCTCCGGCGGACCTCGTAAATCATGCTCGGATCCCGATCTGGATTTGAGATCCGCGGGTTGACTTTCCGTCCCTAACCCTAATTTTTTTGCCTATGTTCATCGCATCGTAACTCCGCATCCGTAGCTCCGTTTTGGGCATATAGCATATCAAAATGTTCACCTCGGAGAATACATCATTTCATCTCATTGCATCATTTTCATTTGAGTTCATATTGATGACTGAAATGTTGTTAGAAGAATGCTATTTAAGATAATTGTCAGATCTGCTGCTCCAATTAGATATTTGTCATTTTTGCCATGATTATTGTGTGCATGATATGCCCCTGAGCTCTACATGAGTTTTGTTATATGTTTTTCCATATTTCCAGAGGTGCAACCCATGTATTTTTGTGATGTGTGTGGTGACTAGCATGAGCTTGCAAAGTGGTGCATTCGTTAACGCTGATTTCAAGGACTTAGCATTTCCACTAAGTCCTTGATCTGTTTATCTCATATTGCCATATGTTCATGTAGTTTCCTAGTGATCTGTGCCTCTTTTGAGGATGATCAGTAAGGATGTTTTGTTAATCTTGTAGTGCTCTATCCATCCATGTCTTTTTTTGCAATTATGGACCAACCTAGCTTGAGTCAATCGAGCTCTACTTTTGTCATTTCGTGAATCTGGGCAGATTGTCAACTTGTTAGCGATTTTGGTGATGATGTTGTAGTTGATCCATGCATGCTATGGTATTGTTCTTGCCATGTCTAGCTTGTATTTTGTGTATTCTTGATGGGTGTATGCTTAGTTTGTCATGACTTGCTCTATAGTGAGTGCATCAAGCTCGTAAACATGCCTACTTGACATCTGTTTTAGCATGCTCCAGTTTTCACCAAGTCTGAGAACTGATTATGTTTTTGCCATGTTCACATGCTTGCAAATGTATTTTCTGATCCCTTTTGGCTCAAGGTCACTAAGGGACTTTTGTTAAGATCTTTGAGTAGCTCCATGCCATCCTTTACTTTGCCATGTTCAGGTCCTGTACCATGTAGTTTTGTCGCTCCAAAGTATGCTATCTGATCTAAAATTCCAGACAAGTGTTAATTTCACTAAGTCTGAAATCTGTTTGTCAAATGCATTTTTGCCATGCTTGTTTGAACCTGTTAATGGATGAATTGGCCGTATCTCAGTGCTAGACTTTTGTTAAGCTTCATGAATGCATTCCTCCCATGTATTTTGATGCCATGTTTGGGTGTTGTAGCATGTTCATCTTGTTGCATTTAGATGGCTACTTGCTGTTAATCACAGAACGTGGTCATATTTAAATTACTTGTCATTTCCAAACCGTAATTCCGATTCCGGCGTTCTTTATATCATTTTCAAGCGATTTCATCTCATATTTCCAGTGGCACACTTGGATTTCCATGTTGAGTCCAGGTTCATGCATTCCTTGTCAAATCTTGAATATGCATCACATATTGCATCCCGCATAGCATACCATGTTTGCATCATATTGTTTGAGCTTTGCACGTGGTTGATTGTGTCCTTGTTGCTTGTTTGTCTTGTTTGGGTAGAGTTGGGAGACGAGTTCGCTAACAAGGAGCCCGTTGAGTTTGCTTTCGAGGATCCAGTCAACTCTGACAACTTTGCAGGCAAGATGATCATACCCTCGAAATCACTACTATCTTTGCTTTGCTAGATGCTCGCTCTTTTGCTATGCCTATGCTATGATGCCTACCACTTTCTTATCATTCCTCCCAAATTGCCATGGCAAACCTCTAACCCACCATGTCCTAGCACACCCTTGATTGGCTATGTTACCGCTTTGCTCAGCCCCTCTTATAGCGTTGCTAGTTGCAGGTGAAGATTGGAGATCGTTCCTTGTTGGAACATTATTTACTTGTTGGGATATCATTATATTGCCATGTTATCTTAATGCATCTATATACTTGGTAAAGGGTGGAAGGCTCGGCCTCTCGCCTAGTGTTTTCTTCCACTCTTGCCGCCCTAGTTTCCGTCATATCGGTGTTATGTTTCCGGATTTTGCGTTCCTTACGCGGTTGGGTTATAATGGGGACCCCTTGATAGTTCGCCTTGATTAAAGCTTTTCCAGCAATGCCCAACCTTGGTTTTACCATTTGCCACCTAGCCTCTTTTCCCTTGGGATTCCGGAGCCCGAGGGTCATCTTATTTAAACCCCCCCCCCCGGGCCAGTGCTCCTCTGAGTGTTGGTCCGAACTAGAGTCCTGTGCAGCGCCCCCTCGGGGAAACTCGAGGTTTGGTTTTATTTGTATGGAGAGATCATCTGAGTGTGCCCTAAGAATGAGATATGTGCAGCTCCTATCGGGATTTGTCGGCACATTCGGGCGGTGTTGTTGGATTGGTTATTAACTTGTCGAAGTGTCTTGAAGAACCGGGATACTGAGTCTGATCGGAACATCTCGGGAGAAGGTCTATTCCTTCGTTGACTGTGAGAGCTTGTCATGGGCTAAGTTGGAACTCCCCTGCAGGGTTTTGAATTTTTGAAAGCCGTGCCCGCGGTTATGGGCAGATGAAAATTTGTTAATGTCCGGTTGTAGATAACTTGAACCTTAATTTAATTAAAATGAATCAACAGTGTGAGTTACCGTGATGGTCTTTTCTCGGCGGAGTCCGGGAAGTGAACACGGTCTTGGAGTAATGCTTGCGCAGGTTGTTCTCTAGTTTCTCGTTCGCGCTTTGCCCGCTCTTCTCGCTCTCTTTTGCGAATAGGTTAGCCACCATATATGCTAGCCGCTTGCTGCAGCTCCACATTTTACCTTGCCTTACCTATAAGCTTAAATAGTCTTGATCACGAGGGTGCGAGATTGCTGAGTCCCTGTGGCTCACAGATTACTTCCAAACCAGATGCAGGGCCTGATGATTCCGCTCCAGATGGCGCGCTTGAGCTCGAGTGGGAGTTCGACGAGGACTCTCAACGATACTACGTGTCTTTCCCTGATGATCAGTAGTGGTGCCCAGTTGGGGTGGTCGGGACCGTGTCGCATGTTGGGTTATCTTTTATTTTGGCGCCGTAGTCGGGCCATGAGTGTTTGAATGTTGTAATGTTATTTATGCACTTTGATTGACGTGGCGAGTGTAAGCCAACTATGTATCTCCCCTTTATTATTTATATTACATGGGATGTTGTGAAAATTGCCTAATTTGCGACATTGCTTTCAATGCGGTTATGTCTCTAAGTCGTGCCTCGACACGTGGGAGCTATAGCCGCATCGAGGGCGTTACAGCCAGGCTGCCCATGCTCGCCGTCGCCGCCCCGTCGCCCGCTCCTCGTCGCCGTCGCCCCGCGCCGTTGCCCTGCCCCAACGCACCGCCCTGGCCCGTGTCCCTGCCCCGACGCGTCGCCCCGGCCCACGCGCCCCTGCCCCGACGTGCCG
>NC_041392.1:677039232-677047693 GCF_002162155.2 Triticum dicoccoides
CGCCCCTGCCCCGACGCGCCGCCCTGGCCCGAGCCCCTGCCCCAACGCCGCCCCACGCCCCCGGCCTGCCCCGATCGACCACACGCCGCTGCCACGTTCGGTCCGGCCGCCGGCCTTCCTCTCATATATATGATTTTTTTTCAGATTATGTGCATATGTGTGATTATATGTATGTGTGTATATATAATTATATGTCCTGTTTTTTTTCAGATTTTTTGTTCATATATATGATGATTTGTTTTTTGCATTTTTATAAAAATGTATATATGTATGTATGTTCTCTGTGTATATATGTTCATATATGCAAAAATTAGATTTTTAGAAAAGTTTTATCTATATATGTTTTCTGATTTAGTACATTTTAGGTTAGTTTCATTTTTAGAAAAGTTTTATATATTTAGGAAGAAAGAAGAGAAGGAAGAAGGAAGAAGACAAGAAAAAGTTTTATATATGCAAAAGTTACATTTTTAGAGAAGTTTTATATATCTAGCAAGGAAAAGAAGACGAAGAAAAATAATGAGAGGAAAAAGGAAAATAAGAAGAGAAAGAAAGGAGAAGAAGAGGAGAAATAAATAAGAAGAGGAAAAAAGAAGAAAAAGAAGAGGAGGAGAAGAAAAAATAGTCTATTTTTTCTTCTTCTCCTCTTTTTTTCTTCTCTTTTTTCTTCGATCTTCTCCTCTATTCCTTTCTTCTTCTCCTTTTTTTATTTCTTCTTCATCTTCTTATTTGTTATCGGGCATGTCGTTGTCGATATACCCCCTCCCGATAACTTCAACACGAGGGGGGGTATATACCCCCTCCCTGATAACATTATTTTCCCATGTATGTATGTCTTCATTGTCGATATAACCGGCCCCCTCCCGGATAACTTCGACATGAGGGGCGGTCGATATATATACCCCCTCTCGACTGTGATAACTTATACCACGGGAGCACCCCCCCCCGGCCCTCTCGCTCGACCAAAACTCTCAAGGACACCCAAACCCTAGAAAAAACGATGTCGGTCTCCTACCCCCTCCTGCCGCGCCCCTACCCGATCGACAAACTCTCTTGAGGCCACCCAAATTTACCAAGTTAAAAGAGCATTGTCGTCGAGGCCACCCCAAACCCTAGAGAAGCGTCGAGGCCAGGCCACTAATATGATTCCTTATTGTGCTTAGCTAGCTAGTTCAACGTTTGCCACTAATATATCCATCTGTCATGTTTGAATAATAATTGTCATGTTGTAAATATTTGCAGAAACTATGGATCCGCACCCCCGAGCCGAAGCACAAGAAGCAATGTTGGGGGAGATAATCGCACATGGAAGTGATGTCGTCTTGTCGTTTCTTAGCGATGTTGGGGGAGATAATCGCACATGGGAGATAATCGGCAACTTTTTATTCATTTCCTGATATCTCAAGTAATAATTATTTTTTTTGTCTTGCAGGGTTTGGAAAAAGTTCACCGAAGAAGTTCCGGAACTGCCGAAGGAGCTGCGATATAAATACCCGAAAGTAAGTACTACTAGCTAGCTAGTTCCGAACATCTCCCGTTGATTCTAGCTACTTTTTCATCAATGCCATTTATAATGCTTCATTATCAGTTTGATTGACCTCTATTTCTCGTAAAGTGCTTGTGACAGGAACAAGGGAATGATTACTGTGGATACTACGTGTGCGAGTTCAACTACAACGCGACTTGCAAAGATAAGCGGGGCTACTCTAAAAGACAATTTGATGTGCGTAAGCAATAATATTCACAATTTCATTTTATTGCACCATCATTTCTGTTGAGTTTCATTCATATATATGTATTAACCCCCTTCTTCAAATTAGACGCGGGAGATGCGGAATGAACTCCTACCAGAAGATCGCATGAAAGCAATTCAAGAGGAATTAGCGGGATTCTTTATTGACCATGTCATCAATAAAGCCGGAGAATACCATGTGGAACTTGATTTCAGATGCTAGGGGATTGTAAGAGATCATCTTACATATTATATATGTATGTAGCCAGTAGCGTCAAATAGATAATACGAAAACTTATTGTTCGACCAATCTCTCGGAGAAGGAGAGGTCGATCACTTCTCTCGGTATACATGACGAACTTCTGTACTTAATGGTTTCCTTCACTTTCTTACTAGCTAGCGTGTCGAGGGCCTCTCTATATGTATAGTACGTAGCGTCGACCAAGCACGGAGATAAGAGAGGACACTTCTCTCCATTAATGAATTAGCTACCTAACACAATATATGAAACACCTTAATTAACCATACAAAACCCCCAAATCCACCCCCCTTTCAGAAAAAAACCCTAGCCCCTGAACAACTGACGCGTGGATGCCTATTGGTCCCGGTTGGTGTCACCAACCGGGACTAAAGGGCCTCCTTCCTGGGCTCACAGCACCGGCCACGTGGAGGCCCATCTGTCCCGGTTCGTATGAGAACCGGGACTAAAGGCCTAGGCATTAGTAACGAGCCTTTAGTCCCGGTTCCCCAATCGGGATAGAAGGGCCTTATGAACCGGGACAAATGGCCCTTTTTCTACTAGTGAAGTCTCTTTGAATTATCAGTTTGGTTTGGCCTACTAGATTGATCTTTCTTGCAATGGGAGAAGTGCTTAGTTTTGGGTTCAATCTTGCGGTGCTCGATCCCAGTGACAGAAAGGGAAACGACATGTATTATATTGTTCCCATCGAGGATAAAAAGATGGGGTTTATATTATATTGCTTGAGTTTATGCCTCTACATCATGTCATCTTACCTAATGCATTACTCTATTCTTATGAACTTAATACTCTAGATGCATGCTGGATAGCGGTCGATGTGTGGAGTAATAGTAGTAGATGCAGGTAGGAGTCGGTCTACCTGTCACGGACGTGACGCCTATATACATGATCATGCCTAGATATTTCTCATAATTATTCGCTTTTCTATCAATTGCTCGATAGTAATTTGTTCACCCACCGTAATACTTATGCTATCTTGAGAGAAGCCACTAGTGAAACCTATGGCCCCCGGGTCTATTTTCCATCATATAAGTTTCTAATCTATTTTATTTTGCAATCTTTACTTTCAATCTATATCATAAAAATACCAAAAAAATTTACCTTATCATTATTATATCTATCAGATCTCACTCTCGTAAGTGACCGTGAAGGGCTTGACAACCCCTTTATCGCGTTGGTTGCGAGGTTCTTATTTGTTTGTGTAGGCACGAGGGACTTGCGTGTGGCCTCGTACTGGATTGATACCTTGGTTCTCAAAAACTGAGGGAAATACTTACGCTACTTTGCTGCATCACCCTTTCCTCTTCAAGGAAAAACCAACGCAGTGCTCAAGAGGTAGCACACCTCAAACTCATGATGATCGAAATGTACATCATTGGTTCGAGAACAATGAGAGTTGTTGGAGCCAACACCCATAGTTGACATATATGTCTCATCATTGAAACTACAAAGTATATACAACAAAACAGATAAGCTATCCATATGTATCCATTCAAAAATCAACAACGAAAAAAAGTGGGCGAAGTTTTACCTTGTGGGCATTTCATCAACACCTCGTGCGCATCGGCCGCCGGCGCAACAAGCGAGCTCGTCGGCGCTTCGGTCGTCGTCGCATCCATCGCATGCCCTGCAAGTCTCTTCTGCGTCCGCCTAGAGGAGCCGTCCGCCGCCTTGTTCTTCTTCCTGAACACCTTGCCAGCCTTCGCCACCACCGCATTTGGGAGCTTTGAGAGGGGGGCACGTGGTTTCACAGCGGGGGGCGGCACGACAACACCCGCCGCTGAGGTCGTCCGTGGTGCCATGAAAAGGCCGCACACGAGACCAGTGCTTTGAGGAGCACCGGCAGAGGCGAAGTCAAAGCGCCCTGTGCTAGGGTTTGCGCTGGTGGCGGTGGCGAAGGGGTCGTGGGTGTAGGAAGGGGTGAGGGGGATGTCGGCGTGGCCGTCCATCGGGTGAATTCACCGGCGACGGCACGGCCGGAGAGGGTGCGACGCGGGCACACGAAATAAGCGGCGCGCGATGCCGTTTCGCTCCGCGCACTAAACCACTTATGCCACGCGCACGTTTTTTGCCCTGTGACGCCCCCGATTCAACCGTACACTAATCATACACGCAAATGTGTACGATCAAGATTAGGGACTCACGGGAATATATCACAACACAACTCTAGACACAAATTAAAATAATACAAGCTTCATATTACAAGCCAGGGGCCTAAAGGGCTCGAATACAAAAGCTCAAAACACAAGAGTCAGCGGAAGCAACAATATCAGAGTACAGACATAAGTTAAACAAAGATTCCTTAAGAAGGCCAACACAAAAGCAACAGCGATCGAAGAGGCAAGGCCTCCTGCCTGGGACCTCCTAACTACTCCTGGTCTTCGGCGGCCTCCATGTAGAAGTATCCGTCAACGGTGGCATCTGGCTCCAGGGATCCACCATCTGGTTGCAACAACCGAAAAGAAGGAAGAAGGGGGAAAAGGGGTAGCAAAGCAACCGTGAGTAATCATCCAAAGTATTCGCAAGCATCAGATCTATAATAAGTATGCATTGGTATCAAGTGGAAGGGTTGTATCTGTGGACTGAACTGTAGAATGCCATAATAGAGGGTAAGTCCTAGCCTATCGAAGACTAGCATCTTCAAGCAGCTCCAAGCATCTTGCAGCAAGTAGAAGAGTAAAGAATAGCAATTTATAATTAACAAGCATGTTGTAGCGTTAACGCCCAGAGATCCTTCCTCGACTCCCTGCAAGAAAGCAATCTCGGAGCCACATATCTCAGCTATCCATTTCTAGTTGTAATAGATCGGGATATAAGTCTAAACGTCCATTACCGTGGACACGGCTATTAATAGATAATCTTCCCTACAGGGGTGCACCACGTTTTCCAACACGCTTGATTACTCTGGCCGGACACACTTTCCTAGGTCATGCCCGGCCTCGGAAGATCACCACGTCGTAGCCCTACCTAGGCTCAGCAGAGAGGTCCCCGTCAGTCTACATCCTACGTACTCCAGAGTCTGGGCCCATCACCCGTTGCACTTCGGGTCGTTGCGAGCAGGCCGGATCCAGGCTCCACCACTACAGGATCACTAACCAACCTATACTAAGAAGTTTAGGATAAGTAGGTAGGTAACAATAAGCAGGTTACAAAAGCATGCTATGCATCCGAATAGGAGCAATCAATTACAGTAGCAAAATCTATTGTAAGTGTGAGAGAATGGAATGGGCGATATCAGAATGATCAAAGGGGGGTGGCTTGCTTGTTTGCTCGGACGAGAAGGAGGGGTCGTCGGTGACGTAGTCGATCACAGCGGCATCGGCAGCCGTCACGGGGTCTACCGAAGAGAAGAGGGGGGAAGAAACAGTAAATACATAGCAAGCAAGTGCAGGACATGACAACAGACAAAGCTAGGGTGTTCTAACATAGTATTATGCGATACCGGCGAAGGGGGGAAACATACGGGAAAGTTTTCCCGAAGTTTGCATTTTTTGGACAGATGAAAGAGGGGGGAAGGTTGCACATTCACTATTCTAGGGGCACGTGATGGATGAACGGAGAGTGTAACCGGAATTGTCACGTTTTTCTGAGCAACTTTCATGTATAAAACTTTTTCATCCGAGTTATGGATTATTTTCTATGATTTTTCAAAGTTTTAATAATATTTTAAATTATTTAAATTAACAGAAATGAATTATTGCGTCAGCATGATGTCAGCATGAGGTCAATAGGTCAACCGCAGCTGTTCAGGTCAAACCTAGAAGCTGGGTCCCACCTTTCATAGAGAGTGGGCTACAGTTTAATTTAGCTAAACAGATTTAATTAGTGGTTGGGCCCCACATGTCAATGACTAATTAAAGTAACTAATTAATTTTATTTATAAAAATGTTTTAATTAACTAAAAATGCGGTGGGGCCCGCATGTCAGTGACACTGGGCTGCCCAGTCAGCACGTTGACTGGGTCAACCCAGTCAACGAGGCCCGCGAGGCCCACTGGCAGTGGCCCAAAGGTGGGGCCCGGCCAGCCACGTCGGCGAGCCTCTTTCACGGCGGAGGGTGCATGCGTGCGTCGGGATTTGTCGTACGATGTCTATTTGACGAGCGAGAGGCGCCGTTCGAAAGCTAGGAGGGAGCCGCGTCGTGGGGTGCTACTGGGCTGCGTCGGGGAGGCCGGAAACGTCATCGGCATCGAGCTTGGCAGGGGCCGGAGTTCGGGCCACGACCGGACCGGGCGCTGGAAACATGAGAGGAGGAGCGGGTGGGTGCGTCGGGTTCCTGGGAGCCCCAGGAACCAGTGGCGGAGCTAGCGCCCGGCCACCCCGAGCACTTGCCCGGGCTCCCTGGCCACGGGCTGCGTACGCAAGTGATAAACAATAGGGCAAATCGCACCATGCATCGTGGTTTACCCGGGCAGGACCGCAAGAGTGTACGTGAGCTCCTACCAAGTGTTCAGCTAATATTTAAGTAGGAGTAATGTGCTAATTAACCAGGCCTACAAAGCGCACTCCCTAACCAAGCATAATGTTCAGTAGTGATGGGCTGGTATTCACTTCTTCTAAAACAATTAGTACTTGAGAGGAAACAACCACTCACAGGCCTGTTCGGCACGACTTACATCCTGAACTACCCGTCGTCTCGTCCCCTTCTCCTGATTATGTAGTAAGATTTTGCTAACTAATTTGAACATTGACATATTTAGGTCTTAAATTAATTTATGAGGTCAAGTGGTGGGGTATATTTTACATGTCTTCCTCTTTTCTTACAAGCTCTCTATTTTAAGTATATTCACAAATCACAACACATAATTTATGTGAATTAGAATTTTATTACTTTATCTTGTACTCCAATTGTAAAAAAATATAAGCGTATTTAGATCACTAGAGGGAGTAGTGTCTTCTCGGATGTTTGGATGCTAATTTATATAGCTATACTTTTACTGGTAACATGGCAAATTTAGTATGGCCTTTTTTCCGAGGTAATAAAGTTTTATTCCATCAATATAGGGTTACCATCGTGAGGCAAAAGTTTCTCAATACTTGGTTGACCTTGGTGTAGCCATAGTGTAGTGGTACGCTCTACACGACTATACATAGCCAATTGATCTGCTATCGTATTTTGTTCATGTTTAATTTTTATTGGAATAAACTCTCTATTTCGTTGGAATAAACTCGGCAAACCCACAAACGCTTAGCCAAAGACATCACTCACCAAAAGTCAAGGACATGCCGCCCTTCGGTGTACCCATCTTTGGCGAGTATGGAACGAAAGGTACTCGACAAACACAAACATGCCATGTGATAGGCGTCGTTTACGTCGACTGGTCATCAGCCTAGTTTACTTTGCTGAGTACCTCATTTTAGCACTCGGTAAAGACTTTGCCGAGTATCTGAGGAAAGGAACTCGGCGAAGCTCTCTTTATCAAAATGGGGTATATGCCGAGTGTCACACTTGGCGAACTGTTATAAAATTGAATGTTGATATATCATATAGTAGTTCACTTTAAAATTACATTTGCACGACTACCATGTTTATATTGTTACTTCATTATTATTGTGCATTTGTGGTTCTGGTGTTTGGGGCTATTTCATTATTATTACATTTGCACGACTACCATGTTTATATTGTTACTTGATTTTGATTTCTGAATTAGACACTTAAGGCCTGTTCGGCATCCCTCCAACTCCACGCTCTTGCTCCGGGAGTTGGTGGAGATGAAGACAAAAAGTAGGGAGCGGGGGAACAGGTGCTCTGCAGATCCTAGAATTTCAGGGAGCAGTGAACTGCCGAATGACCCCTTAGGCTCAAGCTTGCCCAGACTCCACAAAAGTTCTGGCTCCGTCACTGCCAGGAACATGGGGCCGAGCTCGAAAATGAGGTTGGAGGGCCGATGCCGCGACGATGAATTGGGCAGCGGCCTTTTTTTAAATTTGCTAAATCTATGATATGTGCTCTCCCTTTTTTTAAAAAATCCACTAAAAAGAAATCAATTTGTGTACAGAGGGAGTAACTTTTAATGTGAGATAATGTTATTTTACAGAGAGCTATTTTCTCAGGTAGAAAAAATGGTAATGAATGTTCACCAGCTCTTACCTGTGTAAAGCATTCAGTGAGTGTGGGTGTTCTGAAAAGAAGAGGGAGGAAAAAGAACACCTAAAAAAAAATATTCTGATTTTATAAAAAGAAACAATAAGAAAAAATGAAAGGGGTTTTCTGGAATGTAAAAGGATTAGATAAAGATCACAAGAAAAGATATGTAAGAGAGATAATTATGGATCACAAACTTAACTTCGTTGGTATCTCTAAAACCATCAAACATAACTTTACTAAAAATGAACTACACAACCTATGTGGGGGAGAAATTTCGAATGGTGTTTGATACCACCCAGGGGGATAACATATATATATACATTAAGTTACAGATAAAATATAGGGTCGCGCTATTCGTCACCCTGGGTGAGGAATAGTTATTCTTC
>NC_041392.1:677048134-677051889 GCF_002162155.2 Triticum dicoccoides
TTTTAGTTAAGTACACAAAAATTTATAGTATATAATATTCATGCATGACAATAGCAAGCAGAGACTCCTTTTTCATCCTTCTTATCAGAATGCTTTTCCTGGTCCAGAGAAATTGTGGCTTACATATGAAAAATGCCTTCGTCTTGAAGCTACCAATGCACCCACCTTGAGTAAATCAATTTTCCATGCGGTAATGTTATTCAGCTGATGTTTGTTGAGAGGAATGACAAACCGAATTTTTTTTTCTATGACAATTTATAACTTTGTACTAATGCAGACTAACTTCTGGAATTCCCTGATTTTTACTACATTTATTAAAAAAATGCAGAGTACCTTCCGTAGTTTCATATTTTTACTATATTTATTTAAGAATGTGATTTAACTCATGGAATTCCCCAGTTTTTATATGATTTATTTAAGAATGCAAACTACCTACCGTAGTTTCAAATTTTTACTAGATTTATTTAAGAATGTAGATTAACTATCGGAATTCTTCGACCATTACTATATTTATTTAAGAATGCAGATTAACTCCCGTAGTTTCAGATTTTTACTAGATATTTTTAAGAATGCAGATGAGCTTGTGAAATATTCTGAATTTTACAAGATTTATTCAAGAATGCAGAATACCTCCGTAGTTTTAGATTTTTACTAGATTTATTTAAGAATGCAACTTAACTCTCGGAATTCCCGTAATTTTACTATTTTATTTAAGAATGAAGGTTGACCCCCAAAATTCTTTGATATTACCAGATTTATTTAAGAATGCAGACTATCTTCCGTACTCTCCGATTTTGACTAGATTTATTTAAGAATGAAGATTTACTCCTAAATTACCTGATTTTTACTAGATTTATTTACTTAAGAAGACTACCTCATGTATTTTCATATTTTTATTAGATTTATATAAAATATGGATTAACCTCTAGAATTCCCTGTTTTTACTAGATTTGTTTAATAATATAAATTACATCCTGTAGTTTCAGATTTTACGAGATTTATTTTAAAATGCAAATCAACTCCTAGAATTCAACGATTTTTACTATATCTCGACTCCTAATGTCTCAGTTGGTAGGTCGCGTTCCGGGTTTTATTTTCATCCCACCACTTTCGTCCGATTTTTTTTCGTCTGGTTTCTCTTTGCTGGTTTTTTTCGTCACTTCCCCACCCCACGCACGCACCCCCAAGAAAACCACCCGCAGGAGGGACGCCCTTCCTCTCGATCCCCTCCCGTCGCCGCTGCCGTCCTCTCGATCCCCTCCCGTCGCCGCCGCCGTCCTCTCGATACCCTCGAGTAAGCAGCACCGCCATTGGCTCCCGATCTCCTCGATTAAACACCGACGCCGTCGTCTCTCGATGCCCTCGAGATCGCTGCGCCGCCATCGTCTCTCCATCCCCTCGAGATCCCAGATCCCACACTGCCACCGCCGCCGCCTCCTCCGTTGGCGACGCGGCGAACTCAGCGAGGCTTCCTCTCCGGTGAGGAGCAAGTCGACGACGCGGCACACAGCAGGCTCGGCCTGCGTCGGTGGTGCCGGTGAGCGGCGACGGCGGCGCGGGACGCAGCGGGCCCGACCTGCGTCGGCGAAAGCCGGGTCCCTCTCCTCCGTCGAGTAGTGGCGACAGTGCAGGACATAGCGGGCTAGGCCTGCATCGTCGCCAGTGGGTCCATCTCCTCCCGCGAGCAGCAGCGGCGTGGGACACTACAGGCTCGGCCGTGAAGATGGATTTCTCTGGCGGGGCATTCGACTCCTCACCTTTGTTCCTCGACCTCGCGTCAGGGACGCATGTGCACCTGCGGCCGTACCTCCTCATGGTCAGTGATGCAGATGCCGCCGCTGCCGTTCCTCGCACAGCTGAGGACGCGGAAGCCGCTGCTCCTCTACGCGACGGTGGGACACATGACCATGTGAACGCCCCAGGGAGGCACACTGGTAGGGGATGCACCATGTAGCGTGTGGATTCCCACCAAATGTTCGAT
Organism: Triticum dicoccoides; assembly: GCF_002162155.2. NCBI lineage: Eukaryota > Viridiplantae > Streptophyta > Magnoliopsida > Poales > Poaceae > Triticum > Triticum dicoccoides. Next base: position 677,050,116 of record NC_041392.1, read on the forward strand.
GAGTTACCCTAATTGATCTTTCTATATAGCTAGCCCTCTCTATTTCAGTCTCTCTCTGCTCTTATTTTGTTTTAGCTTTTTGCGACATTTAACATTGACATTTGTTCAAATCCTATCCAGGTAACAACTCCAGAGGAATCAGTATGTTGTTGTGTTTCTATATGTTCAGTGTGACTAGAAACCAACATGCTTACTGCTAAAGTTCTTGCAGGGGTATTGCTTTAATTTGGGAAGGCTCTATATAACATGGGAAATAGTTACTACTGAAGAAATCATTTCTGCAACACTCGATCTTGAGTCTGCACTTGCTAAAAGAGATTCACCTAAATCAATATACTCCTGATTGTTTGATTGGTACTGTTCTCTCGCAGAGAACTCTAACTAGATTCTTTTTACTTCCTAATCTTCACATTTTGCATTTTAATTATTATCCTATATGCACAGGATTGTTGAAAAATAAAAACATTATTAATGTCTACATTGGAAAGGATCCAAACTCTGAATAAGTGATTGGTGAATAATTTTTTATCTAGGTTCAAAAGTTGATAATCCACTATAGTTCTTTCATTGTGTAGGCAAACTCAGGTACGACGAAACGGGTTTCTTTTGCTTCTGCCGTTGCATTTGTGAATATGACTTTGAATCTCAACTGCACTTGACTGCACCTTCTATCTTGATCTGCTTGACAACTTATAATTTGCACAAGCATTCCCCTGCATAGTTTCTCCATGGTCTGAAAGAACAATTCCTGATGATATATTCCGAATTAGGTTGTTGCCTGGATCCTATGGACAATATATACGGTCACAATGTCGTTATCTGTTACCATCAAGTAAGTTTTCACTACGGCTTGTTTTGGTTCCTGTTCAGAATCCCTAAACCATATAGATTGCAAAACAAAGTTAGATGATGGACATCCTCACTAATCAACAGGTTTGCTTACCACATTTCTCTTGTTTTCCACAGTTGACGACTTCAAATTATATAAATCTGGGTGATACACAAGGATGTAAGGTTTCTGCACTTGCATCCATGGAAATCTGGGTGTTGGTAAATTCTGTTTTGGATGGATTTTGTATTGTGGAGAACAATATTAATCAAGCTCTCATGATATTTCCTCTGCTTGAAGATGCTTTCCGAGATGTTAGTTAACATGCTTCTGGACTTTGATTTTCTTTACTGAACTAGACCATTGTGCAGGTGTTGGTTCATGGTGGGTCGACCTTAAAATCTTGACAATTACCCTTGACACACCACATGGGATGTGCTCTATCCTGCTTTTTTTGGTCCATTATTTTAAATATGTTTTTCACCTCGGAGAGTTTATTAAATTTCAGCTGGGTTATAACAAGAGATGCAAATAAAGAACTTTATTATGGTTTTTCATAAAATAAATATGTACTTCCAAATACCTTGAAAGTTATCGATTATATGCAGCAAGGCCATTTGATTAAGTTGGCTTTTTATTGACACCATTCTCTATGCAAGCTATTTGAATACATATTTTGCAAGAGAAAGCACAGAAGTTGTTTGGGTGAGGCCAAGATTAAACATCTCACTTTTTTCAGAAATCATCTCTACTTAAGTCCAATTGGTCACCAGGTGAAGGGATGGATAAACTCACAGGTTGCATCTTATAGAATACGTTGTTCAAGGATGAAGAGGTGGATAAGTTTGTGGCTTTAGTTACTGAATGCCCAGATCTGCTTGCTTCTCAGCTAGGGCCCACATTTAGAGAAGACATATTCATATGCAAGTGATTTATAAGGTCAAT
>NC_041392.1:677052014-677073467 GCF_002162155.2 Triticum dicoccoides
AAATATGCCCTAGAGGCAATAATAAAGTTATTATTTATTTCCTTATATCATGATAAATGTTTATTATTCATGCTAGAATTGTATTAACTGGAAACATAATACATGTGTGAATACATAGACAAACAGAGTGTCACTAGTATGCCTCTACTTGACTAGCCTGTTGATCAAAGATGGTTATGTTTCCTAGCCGTAGACATGAGTTGTCATTTGATTAACGGGATCACATCATTAGGTGAATGATATGATTGACATGACCCATTCCATTAGCTTAGCACCCGATCGTTTAGTATGTTGCTATTGCTTTCTTCATGACTTATACATGTTCCTATGACTGTGAGATTATGCAACTCCCGTTTACCGGAGGAACACTTTGTGTGCTACCAAACGTCACAACATAACTGGGTGATTATAAAGGTGCTCTACAGGTGTCTCCAAAGGTACATGTTGGGTTGGCGTATTTCGAGATTAGGATTTGTCACTCCGATTGTCGGAGAGGTATCTCTGGGCCCTCTCGGTAATGCACATCACATAAGCCTTTGCAAGCATTGCAACTAATGAGTTAGTTGTGAGATGATGTATTACGGAACGAGTAAAGAGACTTGCCGGTAACGAGATTAAACTAGGTATTGAGATACCGACGATCGAATCTCGGGCAAGTAACATATCGATGACAAAGGGAACAACGTATGTTGTTATGCGGTCTGACCGATAAAAGATCTTCGTAGGATATGTAGGAGCCAATATGAGCATCCAGGTTCCGCTATTGGTTATTGACCGGAGACATGTCTCGGTCATGTCTACATTGTTCTCGAACCCGTAGGGTCCGCACGCTTAAGGTTTCGATGATAGTTATATTATGAGTTTATGCATTTTGATGTACCGAAGTTTGTTCGGAGTCCCGGATGTGATCACGGACATGACGAGGAGTCTCAAAATGGTCGAGACATAAAGATTGATATATTGGAAGCCTATATTTGGATATCGGAAGTGTTCCGGGTGAAATCGGGATTTTACCGGAGTATCGGGAGATTACCGGAACCCCCCCCCCCGGGAGGAATATGGGCCTTAGTGGACCTTAGTGGGCCTTAGTGGAAGAGAGGAGAGGTGGCCAGGGCTGGGCCACGCGCCCCTCCCCCCCCTAGTCCGAATAGGACAAGGAGAGGGGGCCGGCGCCCCCCTTCCTTCTCTCTCTCCTCTTTCCCCTCCTCCCGAATCCTATTCCAACTAGGAAAGGGGGGAATCCTATTCCCGGAGGGAGTAGGACTCCTCCTGGCGCGCCCTCTCCAGGCCGGCCGCACCCCCCCCTTTGATCCTTTATATACGGAGGCAGGGAGCACCCCAAGAGACACAAGTTGATCCACGTGATCATATTCTTAGCCATGTGTGGTGCCCCCTTCCACCATAGTCCTCGATAATATTGTAGCGGTGCTTAGGCGAAGCCCTGCAACGGTAGTACATCAAGATTGTCACCACGCCGTCGTGCTGACGGAACTCTTCCCCGACACTTTGTTGGATCGGAGTCCGGGGATCGTCATCGAGCTGAACGTGTGCTAGAACTCGGAGGTGCCATAGTTTCGGTGCTTGATCGGTCGGGCCGTGAAGACGTACAACTACATCAACCATGTTGTGCTAACGCTTCCGTTGTCGATCTACAAGGGTACGTAGATTACAATCTCCCCTCTCATTGCTATGCATCACCATGATCTTGCGTGTGCGTAGGAAATTTTTTGAAATTACTACGTTACCCAACAGTGGTATCCGAGCCTAGGTTTTATGTGTTGATGTTATTTGCACGAGAAGAACACAAGTGAGTTGTGGGCGATATAAGTCATACTGCTTACCAGCATGTCATACTTTGGTTCAGCGGTATTGTTGGACGAAGCGGCCCAGACCGACATTACGCGTACGCTTATGCGAGACCGGTTCTCCCGACGTGCTTTGCACAAAGGTGGCTAGCGGGTGACAGTTTCTCCAACTTTAGTTGAACTGAGTGTGGCTACGTCCGGTCCTTGCGAAGGTTAAAACAGCACCAACTTGACAAACTATCGTTGTGGTTTTGATGCGTAGGTAAGATTGGTTCTTGCTTAAGCCCGTAGCAGCCACGTAAAACTTGCAACAACAAAGTAGAGGACGTCTAACTTGTTTTTGTAGGGCATGATGTGGTGTGATATGGTCAAGACATGATGCTAAATTTTATTGTATGAGATGATCATGTTTTGTAACCGAGTTATCGACAACTGGCAGGAGCCATATGGTTGTCGCTTTATTGTATGCAATGCAATCGCGCTGTAATGCTTTACTTTATCACTAAGCGGTAGCGATAGTCGTAGAAGCATAAGATTGGCGAGATGACAATGATGCTACGATGGAGATCAAGGTGTCGTGCCGGTGACGATGGTGATCATGGCGGTGCTTCGAAGATGGAGATCACAAGCACAAGATGATGATGGCCATATCATATCACTTATATTGATTGCATGTGATGTTTATCTTTTATGCATCTTATCTTTCTTTGATTGACGGTAGCATTATAAGATGATCTCTCACTAATTATCAAGAAGTGTTCTCCCTGAGTATGCACCGTTGCGAAAGTTCTTCATGCTGAGACACCACATGATGATCGGGTGTGATAGGCTCTACATTCAAATACAACGGGTGCAAAACAGTTGCACACGCGGAATACTCAGGTTATACTTGACGAGCCAAGCATATACAGATATGGCCTCGGAACACGGAGACCGAAAGGTCGAGCATGAATCATATAGTAGATATGATCAACATAGTGATGTTCACCAATGAAACTACTCCATCTCACGTGATGATCGGACATGGTTTAGTTGATTTGGATCACGTAATCACTTAGAGGATTAGAGGGATGTCTATCTAAGTGGGAGTTCTGAAGTAATATGATTAATTGAACTTAAATTTATCATGAACTTAGTCCTGGTAGTATTTTGCAAATTATGTTGTAGATCAATAGCTCGCGTTGTTGCTTCCCTGTGTTTATTTTGATATGTTCCTAGAGAAAATTGTGTTGAAAGATGTTAGTAGCAATGATGCGGATTGGATCCGTGATCTGAGGTTTATCCTCATTGCTGCACAGAAGAATTATGTCCTTGATGCACCGCTAGGTGACAGACCTATTGCAGGAGCAGATGCAGACGTTATGAACGTTTGGCTAGCTCAATATGATGACTACTTGATAGTTTAGTGCACCATGCTTAATGGCTTAGAATCGGGACTTCAAAGACGTTTTGAACGTCATGGACCATATGAGATGTTCCAGGAGTTGAAGTTAATATTTCAAGCAAATACCCGAGTTGAGAGATATGAAGTCTCCAACAAGTTCTATAGCTAAAAGATGGAGGAGAATCGCTCAACTAGTGAGCATGTGCTCAGATTGTCTGGGTACTACAATCGCTTGAATCAAGTGGGAGTTAATCTTCCAGATAAGATAGTGATTGACAGAATTCTCTAGTCACCATCACCAAGTTAGTAGAACTTCGTGATGAACTATGATATGCAAGGGATAACGAAAACGATTCCCAAGCTCTTCGTAATGCGGAAATTGACGAAGGTAGAAATCGATAAAAACATCAAGTGTTGATGGTAGACAAGACCACTAGTTTCAAGAAAAGGGCAGAGGGAAGAAGGGGAACTAAAAGAAGAACAGCAAGCAAGTTGTTGCTCAAGTGAAGAAGCCCAAGTTTGGTCCTAAGCCTGAGACTAAGTGTTTCTACTGCAAAGGGATTGGTCACTGGAAGCGGAACTACCCCAAGTGATTGGCAGATAAGAAGGATGGCAAAGTGAACATAAGTATATTTGATATACATGTTATTGATGTGTACTTTACTAGTGTTTATAGCAACCCCTCAGTATTTGATACTAGTTCAGTTGCTAAGATTAGTAACTCGAAACGGGAGTTGCAGAATAAACAGAGACTAGTTAAGGGTGAAGTGACGATGTGTGTTGGAAGTGGTTCCAAGATTGATATGATCATCATCGCACACTCCCTATACTTTCGGGATTAGTGTTGAACCTGAATAAGTGTTATTTGGTGTTTGCGTTGAGCATGAATATGATTTGATCATGTTTACTGTAATACGGTTATTCATTTAAGTAAGAGAATAAATTGTTGTTCTGTTTACATGAATAAAACCTTATATGGTTACACACCCAATGAAAATAGTTCGTTGGATCTCGATCGTAGTGATACACATAATCATAATATTGAAACCAAAAGATGCAAAGTTAATAATGATAGTGCAACTTATTTGTGGCACTGCCGTTTAGGTCATATTGGTGTAAAGCGCATGAAGAAACTCCATGCTGATGGGTTTTTGGAATCACTTGATTATGAATCACTTGATGCTTGCGAACCATGCCTCATGGGCAAGATGACTAAAACGCCGTTCTCCGGAACAATGGAGCGAGCAACTGACTTATTGGAAATAAATACATGCTGATGTATGCGATCCGATGAGTGTTAAGGCTCGCGGAGGGTATCATTATTTTCTGACCTTCACAGATGATTTGAGCAGATATGGGTATATCTACTTGATGAAACATAAGTCTGAAACATTTGAAAAGTTCAAAGAATTTCAGAGTGAAGTGGAAAATCATCGTGACAAGAAAATAAGGTTTCTACGATTTGATCGCGGAGACAAATATTTGAGTTACGAGTTTGGTCTTCAATTAAAACAATGTGGAATAGTTTCACAAATTCATGCCACCTAGAACACCACAGCATAATGGTGTGTCCGAACGTCATAACCGTACTTTATTGGATATAGTACAATCTATGATGTTTCTTACCGATTTACCAATATCATTTTGGGATCATGCATTAGAGACAGCTGCATTCACGTTAAAAAAAGGGGCACCATCTAAGTCCGTTGAGACGACACAATACGAACTATGGTTTGGCAAGAAACCAAAGTTGTCGTTTCTTAAAGTTTGGGGTTGCGATGCTTATAAGAAAAGGTTTCATCATGATAAGCTCAAACCCAAATCGGAGAAATGTGTCTTCATAGGATACCCAAAGGAGACAGTAGGGTACACCTTCTATCACAGATCCAAAGGCAAGACATTCGTTGCTGAGAATGGATACTTTCTAGAGAAGGAGTTTCTCTCGAAAGAAGTGAGTGGGAGGAAAGTAGAAATTGATAAGGTAACTGTACCTGCTCCCTTATTGGAAAGTAGTTCATCACAGAAATCTGTTTCTGTGACACCTACACCAATTAGTGAGGAAGCTAATGATATTGATCATGAAACTTCAGATCAAGTTACTACCGAATCTCGTAGGTAAACCAGAGTGAGATCCGCACCAGAGTGGTACGGTAATCCTGTTCTGGAAGTCATGTTACTAGACCATGACAAACTTGCGAACTATGAGGAAGCGATGATGAGCCCAGATTCCGCGAAATGGTTTGAGGCCATAAAATCTGAGATATGATCCATGTATGAGAACAAAGTATGGACTTTGATGGATTTGCCCGATGATCGGCAATAAATGGATCTTCAAGAGGAAGACGGACGTTGATAGTAGTGTTACTATCTACAAAGCTAGACTTGTCGAAAAAGGTTTTTGACAAAGTTCAAAGTGTTGACTACGATGAGAGTTTCTCACTCGTATCTATGCTTAAGTTTGTCCGAATCATGTTAGCAATTGCCTCATTTTATGAAATCTGGCAAATGGATAAACAAAACTGCATTCCTTAGTGGATTTATTGAAGAAGAGTTGTATATGATGCAACCAGAAGGTTTTGTCAATCCTAAAGGTGCTAACAAAATATGCAAGCTCCAGCGATCCATCTATGGACTGGTGCAAGCATCTCGGAGTCGGAATATATGCTTTGATAAGTTGATCAAAGCATATAGTTTTATACAGACTTGCGGTAAAGCCTGTATTTACTAGAAAGTGAGTGGGAGCACTACAGCATTTCTGATAAGTATATGTGAATGACATAATGTTGATCGGAAATAATGTAGAATTATTCTGCAAAGCATAAAGGAGTGTTTGAAAGTAGTTTTTCAAAGAAAGACCTCGGTGAAGCTGCTTACATATTGAGTATCAAGATCTATAGAGATAGATCAAGACGCTTGATAAGTTTTTTTCAATGAGTACATACCTTGACAAGATTTTGAAGTAGTTCAAAATGGAACAGTCAAAGAAAGAGTTCTTGCCTGTGTTACAAGGTGTGAAATTGAGTAAGACTCAAAACCCGACCACGGCAGAAGATAAAAAGAGAATGAAAGTCATTCCCTATGCCTTGGCCATAGGTTCTATAAAGTATGCCATGCTGTGTACCAGATCTATTGTATACCCTACACTGATTTTAGCAAGGGAGTACAATAGTGATCTAGGAGTAGATCACTGGACAGCGGTCAAAATTATCCTTAGTGGAATAAGGATATGTTTCTCGATTATGGAGGTGACAAAAAGGTTCATCGTAAAGGGTTACGTCGATGCAAGTTTTGACAATAATCTAGATGACTCTAAGTCTCAATCTAGATACATATTGAAAATGGGAGCAATTAGCTAGAGTAGCTCCGAGCAGAGTATTGTTGACATAGAAATTTGCAAAATACATATGGATCTGAATGTGGCAGACCCGTTGACTAAAATTATCTCACAAGCAAAACATGATCACACCTTAGTAATCTTTGGGTATTAATCACATAGTGATGTGAACTAGATTACTGAATCTAGTAAACCCTTTGGGTGTTGGTCACATGGCGATGTGAACTATGGGTGTTAATCACATGATGATGTGAACTATCGATGTTAATCACATGGTGATGTGATCTAGATTGTTGACTCTAGTGCAAGTGGGAGACTGAAGAAAATATGCCCTAGAGGCAATAATAAAGTTATTATTTATTTCCTTATATCATGATAAATGTTTATTATTCATGCTAGAATTGTATTAACTGGAAACATAATACATGTGTGAATACATAGACAAACAGAGTGTCACTAGTATGCCTCTACTTGACTAGCCTGTTGATCAAAGATGGTTATGTTTCCTAGCCGTAGACATGAGTTGTCATTTGATTAACGGGATCACATCATTAGGTGAATGATATGATTGACATGACCCATTCCATTAGCTTAGCACCCGATCGTTTAGTATGTTGCTATTGCTTTCTTCATGACTTATACATGTTCCTATGACTGTGAGATTATGCAACTCCCGTTTACCGGAGGAACACTTTGTGTGCTACCAAACGTCACAACATAACTGGGTGATTATAAAGGTGCTCTACAGGTGTCTCCAAAGGTACATGTTGGGTTGGCGTATTTCGAGATTAGGATTTGTCACTCCGATTGTCGGAGAGGTATCTCTGGGCCCTCTCGGTAATGCACATCACATAAGCCTTGCAAGCATTGCAACTAATGAGTTAGTTGTGAGATGATGTATGACGGAACGAGTAAAGATACTTGCCGGTAACAAGATTGAACTAGGTATTGAGATACCGACGATCGAATCTCGGGCAAGTAACATACCGATGACAAAGAGAACAACGTATGTTGTTATGCGGTCTGACTGATAAAAGATCTTAGTAGAATATGTAGGAGCCAATATGAGCATCCAGGTTCCGCTATTGGTTATTGACCGGAGACATGTCTCGGTCATGTCTACATTGTTCTCGAACCCGTAGGGTCCGCACGCTTAAGGTTTCGATGACAGTTATATTATGAGTTTATGCATTGTGATGTACCGGAGTTTGTTCGGAGTCCCGGATGTGATCACGGACATGACGAGGAGTCTCGAAATGGTCGAGACATAAAGATTGATATATTGGAAGCCTATATTTGGATATCGGAAGTGTTTCGGGTGAAATCGGGATTTTACCGGAGTACCGGGAGGTTACCGGAACCCCCCCGGGAGGTATATGGGCCTTAGTGGGCCTTAGTGGAAGAGAGGAGAGGTGGCCAGGGCTGGGCCGCGCGCCCCTCCCCCCTAGTCCGAATAGGACAAGGAGAGGGGGCCGGCGCCCCCCTTCCTTCTCTCTCTCCTCTTTCCCCTCCTCCCGAATCCTATTCCAACTAGGAAAGGGGGGGGAGTAGGACTCCTCCTGGCGTGCCCTCTCCTGGCCGGCCGCACCCCCCTTTTGATCCTTCATATACGGAGGCAGGGAGCACCCCAAGAGACACAAGTTGATCCACGTGATCATATTCTTAGCCGTGTGCGGTGCCCCCTTCCACCATAGTCCTCGATAATATTGTAGCGGTGCTTAGGCGAAGCCCTGCGACGGTAATACATCAAGATTGTCACCACGCCATCGTGCTGACGGAACTCTTCCCCGACACTTTGCTGGATCGGAGTCCGGGGATCGTCATCGAGCTGAACGTGTGCTAGAACTCGGAGGTGCCGTAGTTTCGGTGCTTGATCGGTCGGGCCGTGAAGACGTACGACTACATCAACCACGTTGTGCTAACGCTTCCGTTGTCGATCTACAAGGGTACGTATATTACACTCTCCCCTCTCGTTGCTATGCATCACCATGATCTTGCGTGTGCGTAGGAAATTTTTTGAAATTACTACGTTTCCCAACACATGGTTCATGACTATACTTTTTCCATATGTGTTTGCAAAGTTTGCCAATATTATTATGCAGAGACAACCTGCCATGGTTCTGCGGCTGATGTGTTCTTTCATTTCTCAATTTCTTTTGCTTTAAAATGATGTTGATTGACTGAAATAATTGTTCTGCATAGCTTGCACACTCAGACCTACTTGAATTTAGAGTTTTATTAATTCATTTAGAAGAGTGTTAACATTTTACATTTTTCTACAGAAAGTTGTATACTGCAGGGGTCTATACCCGGGAACCAAGGAAGGCAACTCAGAAGTTGCTTCCTGCCAATAATCAACATTGACAAGGATAGGAGGGCAGAGAGAACATGCTGCCATGGAACCAATCCATTTTTTACCTTGCTGCTTTCTTGTTTCCTTATATTCAGTAGCCATATATTTTTAGGACTTAGGATGCGATTTGGCATGCATCATTGATGGTAGTTAATGCTTTTGTCAGTTCAAGTTGAGCTATTTTGTGTACAGTTGCTATTGGCCATGGAAAGACTGGCAATGCATGGCTCGGTTTTATTGAGCTTAGGCAAAAAATTGAGTGGACCACCTAAATTCATACCAAACAAACAAAGGCTAAGTAGAGCCTCAAATTAGAGACATGATGGATATCCATTCTGATCACTATTAGATTTTGTTACTTGTCATCTAATAATCTCGCACGACTACCTGTATTTTTCAATTTGTTTGCTGACCTGACCTTATTTGGGGTAGGACATGACTGTACGTTTTGTGAAAGTTACAGGAGGCACATGCTATTTAAAATGGATAGATTGTAAATTTTGTTATACCTCCATTGGTCAGGACCTGACCATGGAAGAATGAACACTAAATGATGTCAAACGAACTATATTGGTCAGGATCTCCACATAATAAGTGCTATTCTCACTCGACAGGTTCCTGGATGGTTATGTATGGGTCGTCGCTTCATATAGTCGCAGGGGGGAGGGCTGGCCACTGAACCACATTGGTCGTAGGTAATGAATAGCATGACTCATGTCTTATTTTGGTGATAAAGATGTGATATAGATGCAGCCTAATGGTTCGCTGCTGTGAGCGGAGCGACACCATTCTGTGAGGGAGGAGAGAAGCGCTGGCTCGAGTCGGGTGAGGTGGCGCTGACAAACACTGTGTTTCATTGTTGTGAGTGGTGCCACGGGGTGGCCGGCGTCGGCTGGACTGGCGTCTGCTGGGGAGTGACGCAGGGAGTGATGCTGAGGGGGTACGGGATCCATGGTAGTCGGGCAAATCCAACGGTGCACATGTTCTGATCATACAACTTAGGAGGGTGCCGATCGCCGAAAGTGATCGCCCGGCCGACTTCTGGTGTTGCCCTACTTAGGTATGGGGCATGCTGTTTCGTGGAACAATCAACATGTCTTTATGACTTGGGAATTAGGAATTCTATCCACTTTGCATCAAATTTTGAAATTCCCTAAGAGATTTATTCTATGTTATGATAGAAATATTTTCATAGTATAGCATGCTTTCAGTTGAGACGTGCGTTGCACGTGCATGCTTACTATGGTTCCAACAACTTGTGCGCTCCAATGTACTTTTTTAATCCTTACGTTTACACATAAATCACATTGCTTGTCAGCACAAGCAATTGTAACTGTAGTCTCTCATAAGTGGTGGATGCATAGCCTAAATTAAGGTCTATCCTTGAGCTTTCATCGACTGTGAGCCAATTGCTTTCTTATTTGACATCTTTGATAGTATGTTGTAAATTACATTTTTTTGGTATAATGTGTAAGAGATGATGTTGCATTTCATTTATCGTCCACGATAATAATCAATGGACATCTGGCCAATTGATTTATCATTGAATTTGGACAAGTGAAAATAAATAGAAACTATCAGAATAGAGAATTTATTTATTTATTTGCACAAACAGTCGATTCTTATGTTGTAAGTTTTGCTATAACAGTGGGTAAGAAAATAAATTATATTCCAACTGCCAGGTAGGTAGGACAATCCTATTTAACCCAATGACTAATTTGATTCTTCATGTTTGTCTGGAAGCTAGGATAATTTTAATGTGGTTTTTTCACGATTCTTCATGTTCGTCTGGAAGCTAGGATAATTTTAACGTGAATTTTTGAAACACATCCAGTGTTTGATATAGTCTAATTTAATATACCAGCGATGATGGTATTGAATCTGCAAAGAAAATATATACTCATTTCCTAATTGCATCTTTTAATCAGGAGGTCTGGACCAAGCTTTAGGCAGGAAAGTGGGACAATCTTCAGTAAGCTACAATGTTCATGTCTTCTTATTTCATTTGACCTTATTTAGATATTAGTGGTTCTTAATCCAGCAAGGTCTTGAATATTTTTCGCTTTGTCCATTCAAAATTTTGTTCGTCTAGCAACGTTCATGGTTTAAGCTTTGATTCGAAAAACAACTTCCAATGTTATAGGAGAGACAAAGAGCAACAACAAGCCGACGTAGATATTGTGTAGTAGCAACATTAATGATCTGCTAATGTTATAGGTTTTTTTCTTCTTTCCTTAATATATACATGACCAATGTGTATTTTTAATGTTCAAACATGCACATGTCACATTAAGAGGATGAGAGTAGCTCAAAAGATATGCATACATCCTCTACCTTTTACCTAATGAAATATTTCTAAAACCATAGTAGATGTCAGGTGTAAATTCCAAGTAAGAGATGTTGGTTTTTGTAATTATTTCGTGAAACTTCATTGTAGGGTTATAGGATTGGTGAATAAGCAGGGTTGTTCTCTTTCTTTAGTATCTGCATGATCAAGTTGATCTGTACTTTTAATGATCATACATGCACATGTCACATTAAGATTGAATATATCGTGACTTTTCTAACCATTTCTTGTTAATTGCTTGAGGAAAAACTAACAGGAATATTTTTCTTAGAAATCCCAAGGAAGTAATTGTTCTCACTGTGTTGGTAAAATAACATATATTTTTGTTGTATGTATACTTAATCTCAAGAGATGTAGATTTTCTTGTTATCTTATATATGTTCCTTTTCTTTTTTTCTTCTTGTGAAAAATGAGTTCAACAAGGAAGGGGTCCTCATTCTGGCCTCCTGGGCTTGAAATGATTACTCCTTTAATTTATTTGAAGATTGTTAAATTTTTTATTTGGAAACGCTTGGAAGCTTTCCTTTGTTTTGGTGTTATGAAGATCTTATGCTGCAGGGAGTTTTCACCGATGCCACAAAGATGTTGTTGCATCGAACGCATAGGATAAGATGATATTAGTAAGTATCTATCATCAACATTTTGCTTTTGTCTTTAATTTGTAGGATTTCTTTTCTTTCAGCAACGTTTTAGAAATATAAATACTTTCTTATATTTTTATCCAGTCATCCACATTTAACTAGGTTGCAAAGAACATTGAAGTGATAACTGCATGTGTAAGTACCATGGTTGAGCTAGAAAAACATACATTTTTATGCTAGAGTGCATATGGCTTAGGTATGTGTATTTGTTGGCAATGTTCATGTGTGAGAAAGCAAGGTCCATAAGATATCTAGGGGATTAGAGGTGGTATGATTTAAAGATAAAGCATCATCTTGAGTGCTTTTTTTCATGTGGTTGCTGCATGGGCTTCAAATAATTTACTTGGGACTTCATTCAGAAGTACAACTGGTAATCCGAGATCAATACTGAGATCAGACATCAGATACAATATGATTTTTTTGTACAAACAAAATCTATGATATCGTGCAATTCTATGTGTGTTTAGAAATAAGGTTCGTATCTAGTACAATGTACATATAACTTGGTCATCCTAAAGAAACTTTATCTTGCATATTGCTTGGTTACAAGATAATAACTAATATGTATTACAAATATCTAGGGAAATCTTTTGATTGTTTTGTACATATATTATCAGAGATGCTGAATAGCAGGTTGCTTCAAACCAGGGGAACTGGCTGGTTCATAGATGGTTAAACGTTCAATCTTCGACGATGCTCAGGGAGCAATCAACGGGAATTAGGTTAGTACATCTTTAAAATAGCACCCAAGGGTGCACTCAATAATTCCAGATTTTCAACTTGTACTGTTATTGTTGATACACATTGTTTGTGCATACTTGCTTGGGAAAAGTATATTTTTCGCCCCTGGACTCTCTCAAAAGTATAGAAATGGTCCTTCAACTTTAAAACCAGCAAATGTTAGTCCCTCAACTTCTCAAACCGGATTATTTTAGTCCCTTGACTCAACAAAAGTTGTTTTCATGCTTACTTGGCATGGTTTTGACCGGTCAGCATCCACGTGGCAATCTTCTTCTTCTTTTCCATTTTAACTCGACTGGGCATTTCATCGAGCAGTTAGTACCACCGGGCAACAAAAGAAAGAGGTAGGCATGGAGCTTGCGTGGCTGTCGGCGGCGCATGCAGAGGGTGCATGAGGCCAGGGAGTTGCGCTACAGTGAGTTTTGTTGGACGAGCGGGGCTATCACGGCTAGCAGCACAGAGGCACGCGGCGGCTTGGCCTTCACGGCGAACTCGTAACACAGACACAGCTAACTGCTGCTCGTGTTGCCGTCTCGTGCTCATGGTATGCCTCTGCAATTGCCGGCGGCCGCGCCGTTGATGTGCCCGCGGCATCCAGTTCTCGTTCAAATCCATCACTTGCGTGGTGCGGGTCGTGGACATGGCGCGAGCAGTGGCGCGACGGCGGGGCGCACGCTTGTCGCCGCTCCAGCGCCGTCAGCCGCACCCGCTTCGGCGGCTCTCCCGGTGTGCCGTTGTTGCTTGGCCACACATGGGCGATGACTGGTCAAACCATGCAAGTCAACGTGAAAACCACTTTTGTTAAATCAAAGGACTCGAGTTATCCGGTTTAAAGAATTGAGGGACTAAGTTTTGCTGCTTTTGAAGTTAAGGGACCGTTTTTATACTTTCCAGAGAGTTTAGGGACGAAAAATATACTTTACCCTACTTGCTATGATGTTTGAATTTGATTGTTCTGCCGTGATCACCAATCACCACAGTTAACACACTACACATGATTCTGCTTGCAGAAACCCAACAGTTAACGGAGAAATAAGGTCACTTTGCATCTACTTTGCCTCAGTTTTTTCAGAAGTCAACAGAGTTTGTAAAAAAAAACATGATCCTGGGGGGTTGCCCAGACTTTTTTTTCCGGGGTAGTAATGTTTGGATGGGACATGTCCCTCCTTTAGTTCGTGATTCGGCTGCCTATAATCACTTTGTAATTTCTACTTGTGCTATGTAATAGACGCCTTACATAAAAAGGCAGTATGTTTTGTAGATACTCCCTCTGTTGAGAATAATTATCACTATAACTTGCTCTATGAGGACTTGTTGTGTCGCCTGTTCAATAATAGGTAGAAGAAAGGATACATATATAAATTCATAGCATGTATGGTAAACTCCTGGCTCTACATGTACGAGGCCACTTTAATATTGTAATATATTATCAATAAAAAGTCTTATATTTCTTTAGAGAGTGAGTACATCCTACATTTGGATTGAACAGTTGTCTTACAAATAAGTTAGTAAAGAAATATAGACAATCTAGACCCGGCGGGAGCTACTTGAGGAGGCATGCTGCCATGTATTGCTGCCATGTATTGCAGATGTGAAATTAAAGGAAGGGGGCATTTTAGTCAATTAGGTTGTTGTATGCGGTTTCATGTATGTTCATTGTTGCTTTATTATGTATAATAAGCGGGTGGGTGTTTTTAGTAAATCCATTTGTTGGCCCGTGGCAACGCACGGGCAGTCTACTAGTTTATCTAAGAATGCAGATTAACTTCCGAATACCACGATTTTTACTAGATTTATTTAAGAATGCAAACTACCTTTCTTTGCCATTTGAGATTTTTACTAGATTTATTTAAGAATGCAGTTAACTCCTGGAATTCCCCGATTTTTGCTGCATTTATTTAAGAATGCTGACTACCTCCCATAGTTTCATATTTGTAATATATTTATTTAAGAATGCAGATTAACACCAGAATTCCCTAAAATTGACTATACTTGTTTAAGAATGCAGATTAACGCCCGAAATTCCCCATGATTTACTAGATTTATTTAAGAATGCAAACTAAATCCGGGAATTCCATATTTTCACTAGATTTATGTAAGAATGCAGACTAATCCCAATCTTCCAATTTACAAAGGCAAAAATTGATTGATGTGGTATATAACTATTCGAGTTGTTGGGCGGGAGCATCAAATTCAGAAAAATGATGGTAAAGCATGGACAAGGTTATGGAAGCACAAATTACAGGATGGAAATTTTAATTTGTAAGGACGACAAATCCTGACGAAATACTGAACAGGAGACGGATTTGCCTAAGTAAATTTGACATCCTCGACCTGCCATCCAACGAACGTTCGCCGGTTAAGCGGGTCCTTTTCCATGGCCCTCTTCCCACTAACCCCGGTCTGCGGCCGTCAACGCCAACCGCCGGCGCGAGCTTGCGACTTCCCCTCCTCCCGCTGCGTCGGCCTCCACCTCCGTACCTACTCCCCGGGTACCACCTCCCTCCTCTCTTTGACCGCGGCGCCGCCTCCGCCATAGTCC
Organism: Triticum dicoccoides; assembly: GCF_002162155.2. Classification (NCBI taxonomy): domain Eukaryota; kingdom Viridiplantae; phylum Streptophyta; class Magnoliopsida; order Poales; family Poaceae; genus Triticum; species Triticum dicoccoides. Next base: position 677,067,162 of record NC_041392.1, read on the forward strand.
CTCTCCCCGGCCGCCGCTTGCACTGGATAAGCAGGGTCCGGCTCGTCGGGGCCCAAATCCGGCCGGCGGAGCGCCGTTCTGGCCGGATTGATCCTTTTAGCTGACGCCGGGAGGACCAACCAATCGACCTCCCGCGCGCCGTCCTGTGCCGGTGCCGGTGCCCTCGCAAGCAAGGCCGCGACCAGGGCTAGCCGTGGCCCTCGTCGTCTCCTGTGCCGGTGCGACTCGCAAGCAAGGCCGCGATCAGATGCACGTCCGGCGGAGGCATCTACTCCACTGGCGCGGTGAGTCGTCCTGTGCCGCCTCCATTAGACGGCCTAACTCTGCATACCTCGGCTGTACGCCTGTACTAATCTGCAATCGTTCCCGCGCAGAAACGCTGAAACTTCAGCTGTAATCGCTCTCCAGGCTTTCGACATGGAAAATGCCTGCACAAACCTCAACCAGGTGGCCCGCGCGGTGCGCCTGCTCAAGATCGATGGGTTCAGCCTGACCGCGGGCATGGGCGGCGACTACTGCCTCAAGTCCATATGGACTGTCGATGGGTATGAGCTGGAGGTCCTTATCTATCCGGGCACCACATGGGTGGCTCTGAAACTCGTCTTTCTCAGCGAAGCCCGCACACAGTGGGGCGTGAGGGCGAGCATGGCCTGTCAGCTCGTAGATCTCAGCAGGGAGCTTGAGCCGTATCACGAGTATGGCGTGTCAGAGACCTTCTATCATCCCCAAGACTTCGGGGCATTGGTCTTCATGGACAGAAATAAGATACCATCTGGTTATATCAAGGATGATATGTTGACCCTGCGATGCGCGATCACGGTACTCAAGGAATTACCAGCACCAACCATCCCAGCTGAAGAAGTGATCACCCAACCTTCCACCAACTTGCACCAGCACCTTGGCGAACTCCTGCAGAGCGAGATGGGAGCCGATGTCACGTTTCTTGTGTCTTATGAGTCGTTTGCTGCACACAAGTACATACTTGCCGCAAGGTCTCCGGTTTTCAAGGCCCAGTTCTTCGGAGACATGAAGGAGAAGTGCTCGGCACGCGTGGAGATCAAGGATATGGAGGTGGCGGCGTTCAGGGCCATGCTCCACTTTATTTACACTGACACGGTGCCTGAGCTTGATAGACCGCTCGAGGAGGTGACGACGTTGGCTCAACATTTGCTTGTCGCCGCTGACATGTATGGACTTGAGAGGCTCAAGCTGATTTGTGAAATAAAGCTCTGTGGTGGCATCACTGTCGACACCGCAGCGACCACTCTTGCTTTGGCGGAGCAGCACAATTGCTCCAAGCTCAAGGCCAAATGTGTCGAGTTTATCGTCAGCACACCTGCTGTTCTTGAGGCTGTGTTGGCGACAGATGGGTATAAGCACCTCGAAGCAAGCTGCCCTTTGGTCCTGACTGAGCTTCTCAAGTCTGTCCATGTGAGTAAGAGTCCATGTGTGGTGTAGTAGAACTTATGTCAGCATTTACCTAAAATGGAAAACTTATGTGCATCTATATATGTTTTGTTATGAGCAACTTAACGCTTTCAGTGCTCCTCCAATTTTGATGTAACTTAGTACAATGTCGTCCAAGATTTGGTTGCATGTTTATCAATATTAGTACAAGGGGATAAATAAAGTTGGATGATTCAGAGTGTGTATAGTTTCGTACATGATTTGGTCAGCCGCTGCTACATAATCCAGGTCTTCTGTATCCTGGGAGTTCTTTTGAACATCTTCATTCTCACATCAAATAAAATGATTCCTGTTTATAGGAATCAAACCTGAACCAACCTTTTGGTATCTGGTATGTATAATTGTATACTTTCCACAACATCCTGCAATATCCTCACGATTTTGAAATATTTGTGGAGCTATAACGGAGTTAGATATTTGAATATTCAGTGATGCCCTTTCTTGGTATTTTTAAGCATGCAAGGTTTGTGTCTATTTTGGTGTCATGTCCATGTTTTGGTCCCTCTGTATCAGGTCCATCCTCAAATCCTAAAATCTTCAAACTTTCAAGAGTTTGATCCATGTTATGAAAGCACAATAGCTGTTCTTGTTATTTTACATGTTCCTCTCGGTCATTATATAAGGATGTCTCCACAAATAGTTCACCTTTGATTACAACATTCTTCTCTGGCATGCATCAATTTGTACCAGTACTATAAGCTAAGTTACCAGTAATGTAACTGCTAAATCAACTCAGAAGCGCATGCTCCGGGCTCACACAAATATTTTTCATTCTTTAAGAAAAGTCAAAATATCATACATGTAGATGACAGAGTAAAGTTTTGGAAAGCTCATAAAGCTGCTTCTTCAGCTCAATCCTGTTTATTCTGTGCAAACCAGAAATCAATGCATTTTCTCACAAAATGTTGCATATTCATCGTTCCCTCTAATATCTGCATCTGACATTTTCTCTTTACAAGTTGTTTGGCTATCTGTCTCCTTATAAGCTTATCAGTGTCACACGGTGATATATAACCAGTGTGTGCAGGGTTTGCAAGAACCTTCTTTTCACTGTTGTTAAGAGTTCTTTTTCGACAAAGGGCAAATCTAGTGTTTGTTTTGATGCCTTATCCAGCTGTGGTCTCTTCCGGAGCAGGTTCACTTGGACAAGTCTTGACTGCTCGTGCTCGGAAGTCGATGATCTCCAAACTCCAGGAATATAATTGATGGTATGGCAGCACATGCAAGTTTTTTTATTTGTAAATGCTAAGAAATTATCGCATGAATGTTATTTGTCATGTGTAAGCAGCTCATTACAGCTTGTACAGTATTCTTCAGAAATTGACATATGTGACACATCGACTCTTATTAGTTATTACAAGAAGCTAGAAATTTTATTATAAACAAAATTCCATATGTTTACGTTGTTTACTTCTTCGGTTCCCTTATGCTATAGATCGTGACCGGGGATGCCAGTGGGCAACACGAAGCATGCATATGACGTGCATATATAAATTGCATAATGTGAAGTTATTTGAAGGGGACTATGGTTTACGTTATGATATGACTATGGCTAAAGTAAACTCTATAATAAGTTCAAGTGGAAAAGTGCAGTATATTGTGCAGCCTTTCTGGGTTACCTGGCCTGCATTTGTTTTGTAACTGTGCATATATAAACTGCATAATGTGAAGTTATTTCAAGATGACACCCCGAAGGTGCCACCAAGCAATCAGCGTGGACTGTAGCAAAGTAGGGGAATAGGTGTGGGGATCCAAGACATTTTGTGGGTTGTCTCTGAATGTAGTGTCTCAGCTATGGATACAACGTTGGGTGCGAATAAGGCCCTTGGGCCCCGACTTTGTGACAGCGGCATTCTTTTAGGCGCTCATGGCTCACCGATGATTTTTTGAAGGTGTGTTCTCATGGATCTGGCTGATGAGGTCATACGAGTTCGTGTGTCACGCCCTTCTTCTTTTCTTGAGAGCTGTCATTCGCTTTGATCTATATTCTTTACTACCAAGTGCTGGAGCAAAGATGTCAGCCATGGTTTCGATCAATTGGCAAACGGATAAGTTTTTGTGTCGTGTCGTGTCATGGTATTGCTTTCCTTGATGATTATCAGATAATATATGTAGAGTACCTAAAAAACTAGAAAAAAAAGAGAGAGTTAGGTAGAATAAATGGTCAGATCAGGTGGTGGAGAACTTTTGTTTGTTAAATGTCCCCTTTCTTTCCATACTTTCTCATTTCAAGGGGCCCTGCCCGATGGAATCTTTTCATTTTTCCACTCATCTCACCCAGTCACCTTCCACTCTCTTGGTCACCCACCATCAATGTGAGTCGCCGTCACAAGTCCTGTTTATTCTTGCTGGGTGAACACTCTGCTTTTCTGCCTCTCCTCTTTCCCCCTCTCTTCTCCCTCTTTACCCCCTCATCTCCTGTCCAAAGCATCGACCTGTCGGGATTGATCCGGATCGTGGACGCTGGGACACCAGCTTATCCGCCTCGCTCTCATCGTCTCCTTCGCTGGTGCGACGCTGAGGCTACCTGACCGGTTCTTCTCTGGTGGCACCGTAAGTCGTCCTTCGCCTCCTTGGTTCGCAGGCCTTGCGCGGTGAGTTTTTTATATATCAATATAATGGAAGAGAAGTGCTAGATTGTACTGATCCATAATCATTCCTGCGCAGAAACACTCCCAGACCTTCGCCATGGAAAAGGCCTGCACAAACCTCACCGAAGTCGTCCGTTCCGTGCGGCTGTTCAAGATCGATGGGTTTAGCATGACCATGGGCATAGGCAGGGACTACAGCTTCAATTCCAGATGGAGTTTCGACGGGTATGATTGGGAAGTCCGTATTTATCCACGGACCAATGAGGAATTCAATCGCTCCTGGGTGTCACTACGTCTTATCTTTCTAAGTGAAGCCCGCACGTGTGCTGTGAGGACGACTCTACGCTGTTGCTTGGTAGATCCAACAGGAAGGCTTAAGCCGTCTGAAGAAGATTGCAGGTCAATAATATTCAGGAAACCCCAAGATAGCTCATCTCAAGTGCCCCTCATAACAAGATGTGAACACCTCGAATTATCGGGTTATGTCAAGGATGACTCTTTTACTGTGCAATGCACCCTTGAGGTTTTCAAGGAACTACCAGATGTAGCAACGGTCTCCCTGAAAGAAGTGCATCTCCCACCCTCTAACTTGCACCTGCAATTTGCTCAGCTCCTTCAGAGCGAGACTGGAGCGGACGTCACATTTCTCGTGTCTGGTGAGTCTTTTGCTGCGCACAAGCTCATCCTCGCCGCAAGATCCCCTGTTTGTATGGCCGAGTTCTTTGGAGACATGAAGGAGAAGTGCTCTCAGACTGTGGAGATCAAGGACATGGACGCTACCGTATTCAAGGCCCTTCTTCAGTTCATCTACACCGACACCGTGCCAGAATTCGGACAACAGGTAGAGGCAGATGTGGAGGCCATCTATACCGACACCATGCCAGAATTCGGACAGCAGGAGGCGGCGGTGACGGTGATGGCTCAGCATCTCCTTGCTGCCGCTGACAGGTATGGACTGGACAGGCTGAAGCTCATTTGCGCAGGCGAGCTCGCTGGTGGCATCAACGTCAACACAGCAGCGACAACTTTGGCTTTAGCCGACCTGCACAACTGCCCGGAGCTCAAGGCGAGGTGTGTTGAGTTCATCATCAAAACTTCTGCCACTCTTGATGCTGTGTTGGCGACAGAGGGGTATAAGCACCTGGAGGCAAGCTGCCCTTTGGTGGTGATTGACCTTTTCAAGGCTGCGCGTGGGAGAAAAAATTGAAGCGTATCTTGCTTGCGCTTTCCGGGCATGTTTGTCTAGTATACTACTATATTTTGTTGCCAACTATTTCAACTTCACTTCGATGTAATTTTGTGCTAAATGGTCTACTGTGAGTTTGTGCTCCTCGATGGCAAGCATTGACAAGGTGATAGGCCCTGTTTGTTTGCGCTTATGATTTTGCTTTTGCATATTTTTTTTCACTTTGGCAAAAAGGCCACAAAAGCTCCTAAATAGGGGTTTTTTGCTTCGGCTTTTGACTTACGAATCAATATTGTCTCATCTGCGCTACGCTGCTGCCACGCAAACGTTGCATGTTCCACTCTGAGTATAATGGGAGTTCTTATGGACACCTTGTCACTGAAATTGGGAATAAAATTCAGAAAATCCCATTGAACACTGTTAGGTGGCAATGGTATTAATCTCCCTTCTGTATGGCGTTGGTGTGTGCATTTTATGATTTCCATGGCTCCCTGATTCATGGGTTTTGATATTAGTTCACATGCACATTCTGTGAGATTGAAGAGAGCTGGCAACCGTGGATGGTGAAGTTACCTCTATGTTCATGCGTTTTTGTGATGGACTGAACATTTGTGTACTGAGATTAACTTTCAGCCCGCCCACCTCGGTGCTTCCATCCATCCTATATTATGGGGGAAAGAGAGAGTTACCGCAGCTTATCAACTTAAGCAAAACCCATGATAATTCCAACCATTTTCTCTCACAGAGTACATTAAATGACCGAGTGTTATTTTAGATACAGTCTTAAAATACAATACATTAGAGAAGTTGTATCTAAGCACATTATATATATATATATATATATATATATATATATATATATATATATATATATATATATATATATATATATATATCGCGCTATTCGTCACCCTGGGTAAGGAATAGTTATTCTTCACCCCCCTCTATTTTACCATCAATGCACCATAATTTTACGTTCCGTAAGTTTTTTATTTTTTTCGACGCAAAAAGAGAGCGTAAGAAAATATATATTCGCCGTAAAAAATATTTTATGTTATGTAA
>NC_041392.1:677073841-677089506 GCF_002162155.2 Triticum dicoccoides
AAACTGTAAATTTTCTTGTCTAATGACCTATATTTTTATTTTCTTATATCAAATTTTACGTAGTGAATCAATAAGAATGTAACTATTTGAATTCCAAACGTAATTTAATTATGAAATGATCGTAAGATAACCTCGGATGAAGAATAATTTATTCTCCACCCTGAATGATGAATAATAACACTATATATATATATATATATATATATATATATGCGCGCTTATGCTATGGCCTAAGTGCATCTCTAGCCGATCCTCTAAAACTGGTTAGAAGTGTAAAATTTCCGGTTTACTCCTCTAACTAGGACCTAGCCGAAACCATAAACCGTATACAAGGGAGTAAAAAATTTACTCCTCATGGCCGCGGAGGAGTAAATATACTCACCCGCGTAAGAGCGTCTCCAACAGGCGCGTCAAACTAGCGCCGCGCCGCAAAATCCTCTATTTTAGCGCGCGCGCAAGCGAAATAGTTGCTTCAGCAGGCGCGCGAAAACAGCGCGCGCGGCATACTTAGTCCAGCGCACGAGTCAAAACGCAATCGCGCGCCGCATATTTGCTGCGCCCGCTTCCGCGCGCTGGACTCTCGCGCGCTCGCTCATACCTCCCACCCTCCCATCCATACGTGTCGCGTGTGCTGCATTTTTACGCGCTGCTGGAGCGGCGCGCGCACTGCATTTTAGCACGGCTGCTGGAGCCAGCGCTGCGCGCCGCGCCAAACCAGGCGATGGGCGCGCGCTATAACTGTTTTTTGCGCGCGGCGCGTTCGGCGCCTGTTGGAGATGCTCTAACTCCCCCCTTCGCCCGAGTGCTCAAGTCCTACCCCACCTCCCAAATCCACCATCGACTGACTCCTCCCATAGCTGGATCCGGCCAAGGCCGCTGGCCGCTGCCCATCCGCAACGCCTGGCCGGAGGATCGACTCCGCGCGGTCGCCTCCTCCCACGCCGACGGCGCCTCTTCTTCCCGCCCCTCCTCTCCCGCTGCACCGGGTTCCCCCGACCTCCCACCGCCGCCGTCAGAGCCAAATTACAAATGGCGTGCAGCAACACAAGTGGGTAACCTGGGTCACCGAGATCTACGACCGGGACACCTAGAAAAACCACCGGCTCGACAGCTTCCACTCGGCGGAGGCGGCGCCGCATGCATACAACATCAAGTCGGTGCACTTGTACGTTTCTGCCGGCCGGCGCAATTTCCCCAACAGCTATCTGCCGCCCTTGGAGCCATCGTTGGACCGCGGGTGGCCAATGTCCGCGAGCGTCGGGAGGACAGAGAAGCCCGCGACCGAGGCTGCCGGGGAGGACGTGCATGGCGGAGCTTCACCGGCGCTACCTAGAGCAAGTCGAGGCGGAGCGTCGCCTGTACGCGGAGTACGCCGCTAGAAGGACCAAGGTCATCGACTTATCGTCAGATGTAGAAGGTGGCTGCGATGGAGCAGCGGAGGCAACATCGGCGAAAACGTTGGTGGCCGATGCACGACAAGCATCTACGACGGCGGCATCATCTTTGGCGACCCTGTCGATGGTGAAGGAAATATGCCCTAGAGGCAATAATAAAGTTATTATTTATTTCCTTATAATCATGATAAATGTTTATTATTCATGCTAGAATTGTATTTTCCGGAAACATAATACATGTGTGAATACATAGACAAACAGAGTGTCACTAGTATGCCTCTACTTGACTAGCTCGTTAATCAAAGATGGTTATGTTTCCTAACCATGAACAATGAGTTGTTATTTGATTAACGAGGTCACATCATTAGTAGAATGATCTGATTGACATGACCCATTCCATTAGCTTAGCACCTGATCGTTTAGTATGTTGCTATTGCTTTCTTCATGACTTATACATGTTCCTACGACTATGAGATTATGCAACTCCCGTTTACCGGAGGAACACTTTGGGTACTACCAAACGTCACAACGTAAATGGGTGATTATAAAGGAGTACTACAGGTGTCTCCAATGGTCAATGTTGGGTTGGCGTATTTCGAGATTAGGATTTGTCACTCCGATTGTCGGAGAGGTATCTCTGGGCCCTCTCGGTAATACACATCACATAAGCCTTGCAAGCATTACAACTAATATGTTAGTTGTGAGATGATGTATTACGGAACGAGTAAAGAGACTTGCCGTTAACGAGATTGAACTAGGTATTGGATACCGACGATCGAATCTCGGGCAAGTAACATACCGATGAGAAAGGGAACAACGTATGTTGTTATGCGGTCTGACCGATAAAGATCTTCGTAGAATATGTAGGAGCCAATATGGGCATCCAGGTCCCGCTATTGGTTATTGACCAGAGACATGTCTCGGTCATGTCTACATTGTTCTCGAACCCGTAGGGTCCGCACGCTTAAGGTTACGATGACAGTTATATTATGAGTTTATGCATTTTGATGTACCGAAGGTTGTTCGGAGTCCCGGATGTGATCACGGACATGACGAGGAGTCTCGAAATGGTCGAGACGTAAAGATTGATATATTGGAAGCCTATGTTTGGACATCGGAAGTGTTCCGGGTGAAATCGGGATTTTACCGGGTTACCGGGAGGTTACCGGAACCCCCCGGGAGCCATATGGGCCATCATGGGCCTTAGTGGAAAGGAGAAAGGGGCAGCCCAAGGTGGCTGCGCCTCTTTCTCCTCCCCTAGTCCTATTAGGACTAGGAGAAGGTGGCCGGCCCCCCTCTCTCCCTTCCCCTCCGAGGAATCCTAGTTGGACTAGGATTGGGGGGAGGAATCCTACTCCCAGAGGGAGTAGGACTCTCCTGCGCCTCCCTCTTTGGCCGGCCAGCCTCCCCTCCTCTCCTCCTTTATATACGGAGGCAGGGGCACCTCTAAACACACAAGTTGACACAAGTTGATCCACGTGATCGATTCCTTAGCCGTGTGCGGTGCCCCCTGCCACCATATTCCTCGATAATACTGTAGCGGAGTTTAGGCGAAGCCCTGCTGCTGTAGTTCATCAAGATCGTCACCACGCCGGTGTGCTGACGAAACTCTTCCCCGACACTTTGCTGGATCGGAGTCCGGGGATCGTCATCGAGCTGAACGTGTGCTCGAACTCGGAGGTGCCGTAGTTTCGGTGCTTGATCGGTTGGATCGTGAAGACGTACGACTACTTCCTCTACGTCGTGTCATTGCTTCCGCAGTCGGTCTGCGTTGGGTACGTAGACAACACTCTCCTCTCGTTGCTATGCATCACATGATCCTGTGTGCGCGTAGGAAAATTTTTGAAATTACTACGAAACCAAACAGTGGCATCCGAGCCTAGGTTAATGATGTTGATGTTATATGCACGAGTAGAACACAAGTGAGTTGTGGACGATACAAGTCATACTGCCTACCAGCATGTCATATTTTGGTTCAGCGGTATTGTTGGACGAGACGACCCGGACCAACCTTACGCGTACGCTTACGCGAGACCGGTTCCCTCGACGTGCTTTGCACAGAGATGGCTTGCGGGCGACTGCCTCTCCAACTTTAGTTGAACCAAGTATGGCTACGCCCGGTCCTTGCGAAGGTTAAAACGGAGTCTATTTGACAAACTATCGTTGTGGTTTTGATGCGTAGGTGAGATTGGTTCTTACTTAAGCCCGTAGCAGCCACGTAAAACATGCAACAACAAAGTAGAGGACGTCTAACTTGTTTTTGCAGGGCATGTTGTGATGTGATATGGTCAAGGCATGATGCTGAATTTTATTGTATGAGATGATCATGTTTTGTAACCAAGTTATCGGCAACTGGTAGGAGCCATATGGTTGTCGCTTTATTGTATGCAATGCAATCGCGATGTAATGCTTTACTTTATTACTAAACGGTAGTGATAGTCGTGGAAGCATAAGATTGGCAAGACGACAACGATGCTACGATGGAGATCAAGGTGTCGCGCCGGTGACGATGGTGATCATGACGGTGCTTCGGAGATGGAGATCACAAGCACAAGATAATGATGGCCATATCATATCACTTATATTGATTGCATGTGATGTTTATCTTTTTATGCATCTTATCTTGCTTTGATTGACGGTAGCATTATAAGATGATCTCTCACTAAATTATCAAGAAGTGTTCTCCCTGAGTATGCACCGTTGCAAAAGTTCTTCGTGCTGAGACACCACGTGATGATCGGGTGTGATAGGCTCTACGTTCAAATACAACAGGTGCAAAACAGTTGCGCACGCAGAATACTCAGGTTAAACTTGACGAGCCTAGCATATGCAGATATGGCCTCGGAACACGGAGACCGAAAGGTCGAGCGTGAATCATATAGTAGATATGATCAACATAATGATGTTCACCGATGAAACTACTCCATCTCACGTGATGATCGGACATGGTTTAGTTGATTTGGATCACGTGATCACTTAGAGGATTAGAGGGATGTCTATCTAAGTGGGAGTTCTTTAATAATATGATTAATTGAACTTAAAATTTATCATGAACTTAGTCCCTGATAGTATCTTGCTTGTTTATGTTGATTGTAGATAGATGGCTCGTGCTGTTGTTCCGTTAAATTTTAATGCGTTCCTTGAGAAAGCAAAGTTGAAAGATGATGGTAGCAATTACACGGACTGGGTCCGTAACTTGAGGATTATCCTCATTGCTGCACAGAAGAATTACGTCCGGGTGAAATCGGGATTTTACCGGAACCCCCCGGGAGCCATATGGGCCATCATGGGCCTTAGTGGAAAGGAGAAAGGGGCAGCCCAAGGGGGCTGCGCGCCTCCCCCCTTCCCCTAGTCCTAGTAGGACTAGGAGAGGTGGCCGGCCACCCCTCTCCCTCTTTCCCCCTTGGGAATCCTAGTTGGAATAGGATTGGGGGGGAGTCCTACTCCCGGTAGGAGTAGGACTCCTCCTGCGCCACCTCCTCCTGGCCGGCGCCTCCTCCCCCCTTGGCTCCTTTATATACGGAGGCAGGGGCACCTCTAAACACACAAGTTGACACAAGTTGATCCACGTGATCGATTCCTTAGCCGTGTGCGGTGCCCCCTGCCACCATATTCCTCGATAATACTGTAGCGGAGTTTAGGCGAAGCCCTGCTGCTGTAGTTCATCAAGATCGTCACCACGCCGTCGTGCTGACGGAACTCTTCCCCGACACTTTGCTGGATCGGAGTCCGGGGATCGTCATCGAGCTGAACGTGTGCTCGAACTCGGAGGTGCCGTAGTTTCGGTGCTTGATCGGTTGGATCGTGAAGACGTACGACTACTTCCTCTACGTCATGTCATCGCTTCCGCAGTCGGTCTGCGTAGGGTACGTAGACAATACTCTCCCCCTCGTTGCTATGCATCACATGATCCTGTGTGCACGTAGGAAATTTTTTGAAATTACTACGAAACCCAACAGTGGCATCCGAGCCTGGTTATTGATGTTGATGTTATATGCACGAGTAGAACACAAGTGAGTTGTGGACGATACAAGTCATACTGCCTACCAGCATGTCATATTTTGGTTCGGCGGTATTGTTGGACGAGACGACCTAGACCAACCTTACGCGTACGCTTACGCGAGACCGGTTCCCTCGACGTGCTTTGCACAGAGATGGCTTGCGGGCGACTGCCTCTCCAACTTTAGTTGAACCAAGTATGGCTACGCCCGGTCCTTGCGAAGGTTAAAACGGAGTCTATTTGACAAACTATCGTTGTGGTTTTGATGCGTAGGTGAGATTGGTTCTTACTTAAGCCCGTAGCAGCCACGTAAAACATGCAACAACAAAGTAGAGGACGTCTAACTTGTTTTTGCAGGGCATGTTGTGATGTGATATGGTCAAGGCATGATGCTGAATTTTATTGTATGAGATGATCATGTTTTGTAACCAAGTTATCGGCAACTGGCAGGAGCCATATGGTTGTCGCTTTATTGTATGCAATGCAATCGCGATGTAATGCTTTACTTTATTACTAAACGGTAGTGATAGTCGTGGAAGCATAAGATTGGCAAGACGACAACGATGCTACGATGGAGATCAAGGTGTCGCGCCGGTGACGATGGTGATCATGACGGTGCTTCGGAGATGGAGATCACAAGCACAAGATAATGATGGCCATATCATATCACTTATATTGATTGCATGTGATGTTTATCTTTTTATGCATCTTATCTTGCTTTGATTGACGGTAGCATTATAAGATGATCTCTCACTAAATTATCAAGAAGTGTTCTCCCTGAGTATGCACCGTTGCAAAAAGTTCTTCGTGCTGAGACACCACGTGATGATCGGGTGTGATAGGCTCTACGTTCAAATACAACGGGTGCAAAACAGTTGCGCACGCAGAATACTCAGGTTAAACTTGACGAGCCTAGCATATGCAGATATGGCCTCGGAACACGGAGACCGAAAGGTCGAGCGTGAATCATATAGTAGATATGATCAACATAATGATGTTCACCGATGAAACTACTCCATCTCACGTGATGATCGGACATGGTTTAGTTGATTTGGATCACGTGATCACTTAGAGGATTAGAGGGATGTCTATCTAAGTGGGAGTTCTTTAATAATATGATTAATTGAACTTAAAATTTATCATGAACTTAGTCCCTGATAGTATCTTGCTTGTTTATGTTGATTGTAGATAGATGGCTCGTGCTGTTGTTCCGTTAAATTTTAATGCGTTCCTTGAGAAAGCAAAGTTGAAAGATGATGGTAGCAATTACACGGACTAGGTCCGTAACTTGAGGATTATCCTCATTGCTGCATAGAAGAATTACGTCCTGGAAGCACCGCTGGGTGCCAGGCCTGCTGCTGGAGCAACGCCAGATGTTATGAACGTCTGGCAGAGCAAAGCTGATGACTACTCGATAGTTCAGTGTGCCATGCTTTACGGCTTAGAATCGGGACTTCAACGACGTTTTGAACGTCATGGAGCATATGAGATGTTCCAGGAGTTGAAGTTAATATTTCAAGCAAATGCCCGAATTGAGAGATATGAAGTCTCCAATAAGTTCTACAGTTGCAAGATGGAAGAGAACAGTTCTGTCAGTGAGCATATACTCAAAATGTCTGGGTATAATAATCACTTGATTCAATTGGGAGTTAATCTTCCAGATGATTGCGTCATTGACAGAATTCTCCAATCACTGCCACCAAGCTACAAGAGCTTCGTGATGAACTATAATATGCAAGGGATGAACAAGACTATTCCCGAGCTCTTCGCAATGCTAAAAGCTGCGGAGGTAGAAATCAAGAAGGAGCATCAAGTGTTGATGGTTAACAAGACCACTAGTTTCAAGAAAAAGGGCAAAGGGAAGAAAAAGGGGAACTTCAAAAAGAACGGCAAGCAAGTTGCTTCTCAAGAGAAGAAACCCAAGTCTAGACCTAAGCCTGAAACTGAGTGCTTCTACTGCAAGCAGACTGGTCACTGGAAGCGGAACTGCCCCAAGTATTTGGCGGATAAGAAGGATGGCAAGGTGAACAAAGGTATATGTGATATACATGTTATTGATGTGTACCTTACCAATGCTCGCAGTAGCACCTGGGTATTTGATACTGGTTCTGTTGCTAATATTTGCAACTCGAAACAGGGACTACAGAATAAGCGGGCACTGGCAAAGGACGAGGTGACGATGCACGTGGGAAACGGTTCCAAAGTCGATGTGATCGCGGTCGGCACGCTACCTCTACATCTACCTTCGGGATTAATATTAGACCTAAATAATTGTTATTTGGTGCCAGCGTTGAGCATGAACATTATATCTGGATCTTGTTTAATGCGAGACGGTTATTCATTTAAATCAGAGAATAATGGTTGTTCTATTTATATGAGTAATATCTTTTATGGTCATGCACCCTTGAAGAGTGGTCTATTCTTACTAAATCTCGATAGTAGTAATACACATATTCATAATGTTGAAACCAAAAGATACAGAGTTGATAATGAAAGTGCAACTTATTTGTGGCACTGTCGTTTAGGTCATATCGGTGTAAAACGCATGAAGAAACTCCATACTAATGGACTTTTGGAACCACTTGATTATGAATCACTTGGTACTTGCGAACCGTGCCTCATGGGCAAGATGACTAAAACACCGTTCTCCGGTACTATGGAGAGAGCAACAGATTTGTTGGAAATCATACATACCGATGTATGTGGTCCGATGAATATTGAGGCTCGTGGCGGATATCGTTATTTTCTCACCTTCACAGATGATTTGAGCAGATATGAATATATCTACTTAATGAAGCATAAGTCTGAAACATTTGAAAAGTTCAAAGAATTTTAGAGTGAAGTTGAAAATCATCGTAACAAGAAAATAAAGTTTCTACGATCTGATCGTGGAGGAGAATATTTGAGTTACGAGTTTGGTGTACATTTGAAAAACTGTGGAATAGTTTCGCAACTCACGCCCCCCGGAACACCACAGCGTAATGGTGTGTCCGAACGTCGTAATCGTACTTTACTAGATATGGTGCGATCTATGATGTCTCTTACAGATTTACCGCTATCATTTTGGGGATATGCTTTAGAGACGGCCGCATTCACGTTAAATAGGGCACCATCAAAATCCGTTGAGACGACGCCTTATGAACTATGGTTTGGCAAGAAACCAAAGTTGTCGTTTTTTAAAGTTTGGGGCTGCGATGCTTATGTGAAAAAGCTTCAACCTGATAAGCTCGAACCCAAATCGGAGAAATGTGTATTCATAGGATACCCAAAGGAAACTGTTGGGTACACCTTCTATCACAGATCCGAAGGCAAAACATTTGTTGCTAAGAATGGATCATTTCTAGAGAAGGAGTTTCTCTCGAAAGAAGTGAGTGGGAGGAAAGTAGAACTTGACGAGGTAACTGTACCTGCTCCCTTACTGGAAAGTAGTTCATCACAGAAAACTGTTTCAGTGACACCTACACCAGTTAGTGAGGAAGCCAATGATAATGATCATGAAACTTCAGATCAAGATACTACTGAACTTCGTAGATCAACCAGAGTAAGATCCGCACCAGAGTGGTACGGTAATCCTGTTCTGGAGGTCATGCTACTAGATCATGATGAACCTACGAACTATGAAGAAGCGATGGTGAGCCCAGATTCCGCAAAGTGGCTAGAAGCCATGAAATCTGAGATGGGATCCATGTATGAGAACAAAGTATGGACTTTGGTTGACTTGCCCGATGATCGGCAAGCGAATGAGAATAAATGGATCTTTAAGAAGAAGACTGACGCTGATGGTAATGTTACTGTCTACAAAGCTCGACTTGTCGCAAAAGGTTTTCGGCAAGTTCAAGGAATTGACTACGATGAGACCTTCTCACCCGTAGCGATGCTTAAGTCCGTCCGAATCATGTTAGCAATTGCCGCATTTTATGATTATGAAATTTGGCAAATGGATGTCAAAACTGCATTCCTGAATGGATTCCTGGAAGAAGAGTTGTATATGATGCACCCAGAAGGTTTTGTCGATCCAAAGGGAGCTAACAAAGTGTGCAAGCTCCAGCGATCCATTTATGGACTGGTGCAAGCCTCTCGGAGTTGGAATAAACGTTTTGATAGTGTGATCAAAGCATTTGGTTTTATACAGACTTTTGGAGAAGCCTGTATTTACAAGAAAGTGAGTGGGAGCTCTGTAGCATTTCTGATATTATATGTGGATGACATATTACTGATTGGAAATGATATAGAATTTCTGGATAGCATAAAGGGATACTTGAATAAAAGTTTTTCAATGAAAGACCTCGGTGAAGCTGCTTACATATTAGGCATTAAGATCTATAGAGACAGATCAAGACGCTTAATTGGACTTTCACAAAGCACATACCTTGACAAAATTTTGAAGAAATTCAAAATGGATCAAGCAAAGAAAGGGTTCTTGCCTATGTTACAAGGTGTGAAATTGAGTAAGACTCAATGCCCGACCACTGCAGAAGATAGAAAGAATATGAAAGATGTTCCCTATGCATCAGCCATAGGCTCTATCATGTATGCAATGCTGTGTACCAGACCTGATGTGTGCCTTGCTATAAGTTTAGCAGGGAGGTACCAAAGTAATCCAGGAATGGATCACTGGACAGCGGTCAAGAACATCCTGAAATACCTGAAAAGGACTAAGGATATGTTTCTCGTATATGGAAGTGACAAAGAGCTCATCGTAAAAGGTTACGTTGATGCAAGCTTTGACACTGATCCGGACGATTCTAAATCGCAAACCGGATACGTGTTTACATTAAACGGTGGAGCTGTCAGTTGGTGCAGTTCTAAACAAAGCGTCGTAGCGGGATCTACATGTGAAGCGGAATACATAGCTGCTTCGGAAGCAGCAAATGAAGGAGTCTGGATGAAGGAGTTCATATCCGATCTAGGTGTCATACCTAGTGCATCGGGTCCAATGAAAATCTTTTGTGACAATACTGGTGCAATTGCCTTGGCAAAGGAATCCAGATTTCACAAAAGGACCAAACACATCAAGAAACGCTTCAACTCCATCCGGGATCTAGTCCAGGTGGGAGACATAGAGATTTGCAAGATACATACGGATCTGAATATTGCAGACCTGTTGACTAAGCCTCTTCCACGAGCAAAACATGATCAGCACCAAAGCTCCATGGGTGTTAGATTCATTACAGTGTAATCTAGATTATTGACTCTAGTGCAAGTCGGAGACTGAAGGAAATATGCCCTAGAGGCAATAATAAAGTTATTATTTATTTCCTTATAATCATGATAAATGTTTATTATTCATGCTAGAATTGTATTTTCCGGAAACATAATACATGTGTGAATACATAGACAAACAGAGAGTCACTAGTATGCCTCTACTTGACTAGCTCGTTAATCAAAGATGGTTATGTTTCCTAACCATGAACAATAAGTTGTTATTTGATTAACGAGGTCACATCATTAGTAGAATGATTTGATTGACATGACCCATTCCATTAGCTTAGCACCTGATCGTTTAGTATGTTGCTATTGCTTTCTTCATGACTTATACATGTTCCTACGACTATGAGATTATGTAACTCCCGTTTACCGGAGGAACACTTTGGGTACTACCAAACGTCACAACGTAAATGGGTGATTATAAAGGAGTACTACAGGTGTCTCCAATGGTCGATGTTGGGTTGGCGTATTTCGAGATTAGGATTTGTCACTCCGATTGTCGGAGAGGTATCTCTGGGCCCTCTCGGTAATACACATCACATAAGCCTTGCAAGCATTACAACTAATATGTTAGTTGTGAGATGATGTATTACGGAACGAGTAAAGAGACTTGCCGTTAACGAGATTGAACTAGGTATTGGATACCGACGATCGAATCTCGGGCAAGTAACATACCGATGACAAAGGGAACAACGTATGTTGTTATGCGGTCTGACCGATAAAGATCTTCGTAGAATATGTAGGAGCCAATATGGGCATCCAGGTCCCGCTATTGGTTATTTACCAGAGACATGTCTCGGTCATGTCTACATTGTTCTCGAACCCGTAGGGTCCGCACGCTTAAGGTTACGATGACAGTTATATTATGAGTTTATGCATTTTGATGTACCGAAGGTTGTTCGGAGTCCCGGATGTGATCACGGACATGACGAGGAGTCTCGAAATGGTCGAGACGTAAAGATTGATATATTGGAAGCCTATGTTTGGGCATCGGAAGTGTTCCGGGTGAAATCGGGATTTTACCGGGTTACCGGGAGGTTACCGGAACCCCCCGGGAGCCATATGGGCCATCATGGGCCTTAGTGGAAAGGAGAAAGGGGCAGCCCAAGGTGGCTGCGCCTCTTTCCCCTCCCCTAGTCCTATTAGGACTAGGAGAAGGTGGCCGGCCCCCCTCTCTCCCTTCCCCTCCGAGGAATCCTAGTTGGACTAGGATTGGGGGGAGGAATCCTACTCCCAGAGGGAGTAGGACTCTCCTGCGCCTCCCTCTTTGGCCGGGCCAGCCTCCCCTCCTCTCCTCCTTTATATACGGAGGCAGGGGCACCTCTAAACACACAAGTTGACACAAGTTGATCCACGTGATCGATTCCTTAGCCGTGTGCGGTGCCCCCTGCCACCATATTCCTCGATAATACTGTAGCGGAGTTTAGGCGAAGCCCTGCTGCTGTAGTTCATCAAGATCGTCACCACGCCGTCGTGCTGACGAAACTCTTCCCCGACACTTTGCTGGATCGGAGTCCGGGGATCGTCATCGAGCTGAACGTGTGCTCGAACTCGGAGGTGCCGTAGTTTCGGTGCTTGATCGGTTGGATCGTGAAGACGTACGACTACTTCCTCTACGTCGTGTCATTGCTTCCGCAGTCGGTCTGCGTTGGGTACGTAGACAACACTCTCCTCTCGTTGCTATGCATCACATGATCCTGTGTGCGCGTAGGAAAATTTTTGAAATTACTACGAAACCCAACAGATGGTACCAAGCCTGATCCCATAATCGATGGTCTATCCAGAGCTGAGTGGAAATCTATCGCCGAAGATTCTGGTAGGGACTAAAATTAGCAAGTTTTAGGTTTAGTTTCAGTTAAATTAGTAACTAAGGTTAGTATGTTCAATATGTACTTGTTTGAATGGTTCATTTTCACCGAATTCATTTTATACTCAGCTAAATTTAGGAGTTCTGCTAGGTCCAGCGAAATTTTAGTGAAGTAAATTTACTACACTAAAGCGAACTCAGCAGTTTACTCCGCTAAAATTTAGGGTGTAACACCCTGGATATGATTTTCCCAATATGTACTCCAACTCTTGCCGTTTCCGGCATTAAGTTATTTTATTTTCTCGGGTTCGGGTTTTTGTCTCCGTGTGTTGTTGTCATTGTCATGCATCTCATATCATGTCATCATGTGCATTGCATTTGCATACGTGTTCATCTCATACATTCGAGCATTTTCCCCGTTGTCCGTTTTGCATTCCGGCGCCACGTTCTCCTCCGGTGGTCATTTCTACCTTTCTTTCGTGTGTGGGGATTAAACATTTCCGGATTAGACCGAGACTTGCCAAGCGGCCTTGGTTTACTACCGGTAGACCGCCTGTCAAGTTTCGTACCATTTGGACTTCGTTTGATGCTCCAACGGTTAACCGAGGGACTGAAAAGGCCTTGTGTGTGTTGCAGCCCAACACCCCTCCATTTTGGCCCCAAACCCACCAAAACCCTCTCCATCATCTAGAGTGTTTGATCACGATCGCGTGGACGAAAATCGCACCTCATTTGGACTCTCCTAGCTCCCTCTATGCCTATATAAAGACACCCCCGAAAATCTCCTTCTCCTTCCACCCGAAAACCCTAGATCCATCTACGGCCGCCGCCGCCGGACAAAAACCCCAGCTGACGGACGCCGTCCGAATCTGCCGACCACCGCCACGTATCACCACCTAACTTGACGCCGCCCGGTGCCCACATCGCCGCCGCACGGGCCCGTCTGAGCCCGCGGGAGGCCCTCCCCGGCCCATCTCCTCCCGCCGCCCGCGCCATTGTCTTCTCCGATCACGGCGAGCCAGCGCCGCCTCGCTTCCAACTCCGGCGGCCTGCGCCACTGCACCGGCGAGCTCATCGTCTCCGACAAGTCCGACGTCGATCCTCGGGAAGCGTGTCGCCGGATCTCAGATCTAGAAATTGCTCGGTTGACTTTTGCCCTGAAACCCTAATTAATTGCTCCTGTTCATCGCATTGTAACTTTGCATCTGTAGCTTCGTTATGAGCATATAGCATATCAAAATGTTCGTCTCAGAGAGCACATCATTTCATCTCATTGCATCATTTTCATTTGAGTTAATCTTGATGCCCGAAATGCTGTTAGAAGAATGCTATTTGAGATAATTGTCAGATCTGCTGCTCCAGTTAGATATTTGTCATTTTTACCATGATTATTGTGTGCATGATACGCCCCTGAGCTCTTCATGTGTTTTGTTATATGTTTTGCCATCTATCCAGAGGTGCAACCCATGTATTTTTGTGATGTGTGTGGTGACTAGCACAAGCTTACAAAGTGAGGCATTTGTTAATGCTGATTTCAGGAACTTAGCATTTCCACTAAGTCGTTGGACTGTTTATCTCATATTGCCATATGTTCATGTTGTTTCCTAGTGATCCGTGCCTCTTTTGAGGATGATCAGTAAGGATGTTTTGTTAATCTTGTAGTGCTCTATCCATCCATGTCTTTGTTTGCATTTATGGAGCACCCTAGCTCGAGTCAATCGAGCTCTACTTGTCATTTCGTGAATCTGGGCAGATTGTCTACTTGTTAGCAATTTTGCCGAGGATGTTGTAGTTGATCCGTGCATGCTATGCTATTGTTCTTGCCATGTCTAGCTTGTATTTTGTGTATTCTTGATGGGTGCATGCTTAGATTGTCATGATTTGCTCTATAGTGAGTGCATCGAGCTCGTAAACATGCCCACTTGATATCTGTTTCAGCATGCTCCAGTTTTCACTAAGTCTGTGATCTGATTATGTTTTTTCCATGTTCACATGCTTGCAAATGTATTTTCTGATCCCTTTTGGCTCAAGGTCACTAAGGGACTTTTGTTAAGCTCTTTGAGTAGCTCCATGCCATGCTTTACTTTGCCATGTTCAGGTCCTTTAGCTTGTAGTTTTGTTACTCCAAAGAGTGCTATCTGATCTGAAATTCCAGACAAGTGTTAATTTCACTAAGTCTGAAATCTGTTTATCAAATGCATTTTTGCAATGCTTGTTTGAAGCTGTGAATGGATGAATTGGCCGTAGCTTAGTGCTAGTCTTTTGTTAAGAATCTTGAATGGTTCCCTGCTATGTATTTGAATGCCATGATTGGGTGCTGTAGCATGTTCATCTTGTCGCATTTAGATGGCTACTTGCTGTAAATCGCAAAACGTGGCCATATTTGAATCGCTTGCCATTTCCAAACGTAACTCCGATTCCGGCATTCTTTATATCGTTTTCAAGCGAATTCATCTCATCTTTCTAGTGACACACTTGGATTTCCAAGTTGAGGCCAGGTTCATGCATTCCTTGTCAAATCTTGCATATGCTTCACATATTGCATCCCGCATAGCATACCATCTTGCATCATGTTGTTTGAGTTGGCACGTGGTTGATTGTGTCCTTGTTGCTTGTTTGTCTTGTTTGGGTAGAGCCAGGAGACGAGTTTGCTAACGAGGAGCCCGTTGAGTTTCCTCTCGAGGATCCAGTCAACTCTGACAACTTTGCAGGCAAGATGATCATACCCTCGAAATCACTACTATCTTTGCGTTGCTAGATGCTCGCTCTTTTGCTATGCCTATGCTATGATGCCTATCACTTGCTTTCATGCCTCCCAAATTGCCATGTCAAACCTCTAACCCACCATGTCCTAGCAAACCGTTGATTGGCTATGTTACCGCTTTGCTCAGCCCCTCTTATAGCGTTGCTAGTTGCAGGTGAAGATTGGAGACCGTTCCTTGTTGGAACATTATTTACTTGTTGGGATATCATTATATTGCCTTGTTATCTTAATGCATCTATATACTTGGTAAAGGGTGGAAGGCTCGGCCTCTCGCCTAGTGTTTTGTTCCACTCTTGCCGCTCTAGTTTCCGTCATATCGGTGTTATGTTCCCGGATTTTGCGTTCCTTACGCGGTTGGGTTATAATGGGAACCCCTTGATAGTTCGCCTTGATTAAAGCTTTTCCAGAAATGCCCAACCTTGGTTTTACCATTTGCCACCTAGCCTCTTTTTCCCTTGGGTTTCCGGAGCCCGAGGGTCATCTTATTTTAAA
>NC_041392.1:677090923-677091879 GCF_002162155.2 Triticum dicoccoides
ACCCGGCGATCCTCTCCTCGTCGCCCTGCGGAAAAGCGATCACCGGGTTGTCTGTGGAACTTGGAAGGGTGTGTTTTATTAAGTATCCGGTTCTAGTTGTCATAAGGTCAAGGTACAACTCCAAGTCGTCCTGTTACCGAAGATCACGGCTATTCGAATAGATTAACTTCCCTGCAGGGGTGCACCACATAACCCAACACGCTCGATCCCATTTGGCCGGACACACTTTCCTGGGTCATGCCCGGCCTCGGAAGATCAACACGTCGCAGCCCCACCTAGGCACAACAGAGAGGTCAGCACGCCGGTCTAAATCCTATGCGCGCAGGGGTCTGGGCCCATCGCCCATTGCACACCTGCACGTTGCGTACGCGGCCGGTGAGCAGACCTAGCAACCTCCATTACAAAGGAAGTTGCGTTAACGCAGTCCAACCCGGCGCGCGCCACTCAGTCGCTGACGTCAAGAAGGCTTCCGCTGATACCACGACGCCGGGATACCCATAACTACTCCCGCGTAGATGGTTAGTGCGTATAGGCTCGTAGCCGACTCAGATCAAATACCAAGATCTCGTTAAGCGTGTTAAGTATCCGCGAACGCCGAACAGGGCCAGGCCCACCTGTCTCCTAGGTGGTCTCAACCTGCCCTGCCGCTCCGCCACAAAGTAACAGTCGGGGGCCGTCGGGAACCCAGGCCCACCTCTACCGGGATGGAGCCACCTGTCCTTTCAGCCCCCAACTCCGAACAGTATCACAGGTAATGTAACAGTGTAAAGTATATAGTATATGCCCGTGATCACCTCCCGAAGTGATCACAGCCCAGTAGTATAGCATGGCAGACGGACAAGAGTGTAGGGCCATTGATGGAACACTAGCATCCTATACTAAGCATTTAGGATTGCGGGTAAGGTATCAATGACTGTAGCAGCAATGACAGGCTATGCATCAGAATAGGATTAACG
>NC_041392.1:677094251-677096226 GCF_002162155.2 Triticum dicoccoides
GCAGACGAGGCGGGCCGTCGGGGGCGACGCGGTAGGCGCGGCGGGGTTGAGCCCCTCCTCGATCCAGATGGGATCGAGAGGAGAGGGGGATAGACGTGGGTGAGTGGGGGCGAGTGGGTGGTGTCGGGGCTAGGGTTCGGTGGGGAGTGGGGGGTTAAGGGGCCATGGGGTGGGCCGGCCGGTTGGGCCATGGGGCGGCCTGGTGGCCAGCTGGGCCACGAGGCCCAGCGGGGGGGGGTCTGTTGTTTCTTCTCCTTTTTTTTAGCTTTGTTTTTTTTAACTTTTTATTATTTTCTTTTTTTCCTTTTTGTTACTATTTATGTTAGTTTTATAAATTATAAAATTAGTTCCTAAAATTGTATTACTACTTATTCTAATGCCACAATAACTTGGGCACCCAAACAATTTAGTTTAACATTTTATATATTATAAAACGAATTTAATTACTGGTTTTAGCTACTGTTTATTTACTTTAGAGCATTTAGCTATTTTATAAAAGTGTGGTTTCTCCACCATAATTACCTATGCAATATTTGGTTCACTCCGAACATTTTAGTTTTAATATTTGAAAACTTTTATTGTTTGCTTGATTTTGAATTTGAATTTGAATTGATTTCGAACTAACGTGAGAGTAGCAACAGTAATTGAAGTGACGTGGCACCATTAGCAGAGAATTACTGTAGCTTAATTATCTGGGCGTCACAATTCTCCTCCACTACAAGAAATCTCGTCCCGAGATTTAAGCAGGAGAGTAGGGGGGGAGGTGCTGGTAGCGAGAAACCTAACGAGTCTTCTCGGTCTTGGCTGCCCTTTCAAAGTGGTTGATCCTTTTCGTTGATGTATTCATTTTTCTGCTTTACGTAATCATGATGAAGTGGCCATCCTTTCTTCGGGATCTTTATCGTACTTACGGAAAAGAATAAGGGGTGGGCATTCCGGGAGAAACGGACCTCTGCAAGGTCGACTATCTGGTCGATAACATCGAGGAAGATGGCGGAACTAACTCTCGAATTTAAACTTAAGAAAATATCAAGAGAAAAGTAAGGAGGTATCATGTGAAGTTTAGAGCGGGCAGGCAATCGTTTGATGCCTGAAATAGGGCGTGGAAGGGGTTCAAAGCAATAGGTATAAGTATTGTGTCCGATACCAGAATTGATGATCTCTCAGAAGGTGGCTCGTGAATCACATACGAGACCAAGTGCGAGGAACAACCTTAAAATAGGGGGTGTATAGGAGAGTCAGGTTTCGATCCTGTGGAACTGTGGGTTATGGGCCCACCATGTGGGTTTTTTTTTGGAGCAGTGACATCTTGCACGGTCATGATAGTAAGGCATGTCAGAGAGTACCATGTTAGTTATGTCGGCAACAACGTTGGTACCAAGGGCGAGGGACGAAGAGAACCATTTTCCTGCTCGTTGAACGAGGCGGACCAGTAGGCAAAGTTCTCGTCCATCGGTGGTTACCGGAATGTCATCAACAAAAGTAACAGGGTCACACCAGACAGGAAGGTACACCGAGGTGTTTACCTAAGCAGGGGATTACCACTGCTCGATTAAGTAGTTTACAAGAAAGTTTGAACAAAACAACGGGAAGGAAAATGTACTTAAACACGTACATCAGGGGTATATCCTTCCCAAGGACAAGCAGAGCATGATATCCATGACAGGATATTATGTAGAAAACTCCTTAGGTAGGGGAGAGAAATTTCATGACATTACCCATACAACGGTGCTTGGATAATTGAGCAAGAAACATTTAGCATTGGGCTTCAAATGTTCTTATTGAAAATCGGAGTACCACAGGCATGCTTCGAGATAGCATTGACATGGTCTTCAGGTGAAGATCAGACTTTGGAAACACGAAGGATCCATCAGGAATAACTTGTAGAATAAGTCTTACAATTTCCTCATGGATGAATGGATAACCTTGCTGAAAAGGAATCTATATTGATAGGTCCTCCAGCCGGGGGGGGGGG
>NC_041392.1:677096236-677101480 GCF_002162155.2 Triticum dicoccoides
CCCATTCACTTCAAAGCAATAGGGTTGTTAGAAGTTTTGAATTCACACGTCATAGCTCCATTGTCGGTATTCCGGTTGAAAACAATACGGGGACCAAGGAATGAACGAAGATGGCAAGAAGTATTATGATATCAAGAATTATTAAGAGGTGGTGAAATTCTCACCACATTCTTGACAAAAAGAGATGGTAATACTTCCGAGGTAAGGAAGATCAACTGCTGGGTAGCAGTGATCTCAAGGTTTACACAAAACACGAACAAGTTGTGTTGAACGGAAGGCAATAAAGTGGTCGATGAGAACAGGAATCATCGAGGGGCAAGGATGGTATTACCCATCATGAATTCAATTGAATTCCTGGAAGAGCTCATAAGGTTGATGATGACCACGACACAATTGTCGAGAGATTTCATGCAGATGTAGTCAATCAGCGACGACATCAAGTCAAAGGAATGATGAAGCAAGAGGTTATTGGAACCACAGTTACGACACAAACTCGAACTCAAGCTTGTTGTTTAAGGTGAAAGGGTATGACGAGGAAAATCGACGTAAGGTTAGTTCATCGTCGAAAATTGGTGCTCCGAGAATAAGGACCAGGTAGCACTGTTAGAATCGTCACGACAATGATATAGCCAAACAGGCTAGGAATGGCGTGATCGGGTAACAAACTCGTACTTATAGAAGCTTACTGAAGAGTTGTTGAACCGTAGAGCGGACTCGGTTCAGTTATCGGTGTCTTTGAGTGTTCAATAACTCAGAGCCCGCGAAAAATTGGAATCAGTGGGAAGGTAGCACTTGATGAAGAACTCATAAAAAGTTATGCAGTTCCATGATAATCTCGAGATACCAGGGGGGTAATACTCGACACAAGATCAAAGTAAAGGTTGGACTGGTGTATTGATCCATAGAAGACAATTGTTTTAACTTGTCCGAGAAATGAGATCAAAGAAGAACAATCATGGTCGGAACCACGGTTGCAAGGAATCAATTCACAGATACCATAGGTTAGTTATCAAGGAAATAGTTATTGTTACAAGAAGATTTCATGATAGGATATAAATCGCGTCCATGGGCATGAACACAAGTTCAAGGTCGACTCCCACTTCTCCAATGCATAACCTTTCATTCACTTCTCACGTTCAATGAAGTTGCAGTGTTGAAATTTTGTCTGGTGAAGCACCATAAGAGTATGATTCGTGAAAACTTTCGGGTTCACACGGTTTAGTGAAGGCATATGTTCAACCCATAGGGGCTTCTTGGAATCATATACCAGAATCTTTAGAAATAATTAACTCAAGCTCGAAGGCAGAGCATGGTTGAGAAAGCAGAGGATACAATTTACCAAAGGCATTATGTATCAGAGGAAAGGCTCACAAGGTTATTGAATATGAAGGGCATTGTCAGATAAAATCCAACAAAGGATCTGGTGGTCCACAAGGGATCTGACATGAGCATCGGTACTCAACTAGAGGAAGAAGAATGCAAGGAGATCAAATTATAGAAACAACTGACTAACTCAATTGTCAAATGCCAAGGAATTATGATTTCCTAATCAAGGGATCAGAAGCAATGCTCTGATTAGGGATGGATAAGTTGAATAGCCTTACGGTACAATCAACGACAATTGGATTGGTCGAGAACCAATTCCAGTTAAAAGAATGGCAGCTCAGCCGGAAAGGTAATTTATAAGGATCAATGATGATTGCGGGTATTCGCAAACATATTGAGTCGACAGACTCAAAATGATAATGACAAGGAATGTCAATAAGACTACGAGACTTATAGGATTAACCATAATGCAAACAAGCAAGAATTTCAAGAGCCAAAGGCTCCAGAGGATTTTCGGAAGATCGAATAGTATATTGAAGACTTTTGTGGAACACATGAACAACTGGGGATGAGCAGATACTCAACAAGTGCGGGGATTTATTTGAAGGGGTATTCATGTGGCAAAGAACTGCTAGGCAGTAGGCACAAAGTATTTTCGGAACAATAGAGAAAACTTCGGGGTATCTTGTAATAACAAGATCAATGGGGGATGATCATATGAATGGCAAGTGTAAGTAGTTATCCATACGGATTTATCGGTGGTCAGGAATAGCAAAAGTGATGGGCACAAAGTCTCGAGAGAACATCAGAGAGTATCTTCGGAATCTTCTGATGTAGCAGGCGATCCTCTGCAGTAAGGGGCTCTCCGGGTGGATGCGATCACGAGATCCTAATCTTAGAGTTAGCAAATTCATTTAACCCGAATAGTAGAGAGATCAGAGTCCCAGAGTATAGGTCGAGGAGTAAAAGATCCTACTACCACCCGATGGCGACGTGGGCCCATGGGCCACACAGCCATGTTAGTAAAAGTTTTTCAACGACTAGACTCGACTTCGGCCAAGGAGTTGGAAAGGGGGATTCCTACAGGCAGTCGGCTCTGATACCAACTTGTGACGCCCCCGATTCAATCGTACACAATTCATGCACGCAAACGTGTACGATCAAGATCAGGGACTCACAGGAAGATATCACAACACAACTCTAAAACATAAATAAGTCATACAAGCATCATAATACAAGCCAGGGGCCTCGAGGGCTCGAATACAAGTGCTCGATCATAGACGAGTCAGCGGAAGCAACAATATCTGAGTACAGACATAAGTTAAACAAGTTTGCCTTAAGAAGGCTAGCACAAACTGGGATACAGATCGAAAGAGGCGCAGGCCTCCTGCCTGGGATCCTCCTAAACTACTCCAGGTCGTCGTCAGCGGCCTGCACGTAGTAGTAGGCACCTCCAGTGTAGTAGGAATCATCGTCGACGGTGGCGTCTGGCTCCAGGGCTCCAGCATCTGGTTGCGACAACCAGGTAGAAGGGAAAGGGGAAAAGAGGGAGGAAAGCAACCGTGAGTACTCACCGAAAGTACTCGCAAGCAAGGAGCTACACTACATATGCATGGGTATATGTGTAAAGGGCCATATCGGTGGACTGAACTGCAGAATGCCAGAATAAGAGGGGGATAGCTAATCCTGTCGAAGACTACGCTTCTGGCAGCCTCCGTCTTGCAGCATGTAGAAGAGAATAGATTGAAGTCCTCCAAGTAGCATCTCCAAGTAGCATCTCCAAGTAGCATCTCCAAGTAGCATCTCCAGTCGCATCGCATAGCATAATCCTACCCGGCGATCCTCTCCTCGTCGCCCTGCGGAAAAGCGATCACCGGGTTGTCTGTGGAACTTGGAAGGGTGTGTTTTATTAAGTATCCGGTTCTAGTTGTCATAAGGTCAAGGTACAACTCCAAGTCGTCCTGTTACCGAAGATCACGGCTATTCGAATAGATTAACTTCCCTGCAGGGGTGCACCACATAACCCAACACGCTCGATCCCATTTGGCCGGACACACTTTCCTGGGTCATGCCCGGCCTCGGAAGATCAACACGTCGCAGCCCCACCTAGGCACAACAGAGAGGTCAGCACGCCGGTCTAAATCCTATGCGCGCAGGGGTCTGGGCCCATCGCCCATTGCACACCTGCACGTTGCGTACGCAGCCGGTGAGCAGACCTAGCAACCTCCATTACAAAGGAAGTTGCATTAACGCAGTCCAACCCGGCGCGTGCCACTCACTCGCTGACGTCAAGAAGGCTTCGGCTGATACCACGACGCCGGGATACCCATAACTACTCCCGCGTAGATGGTTAGTGCGTATAGGCTCGTAGCCGACTCAGATCAAATACCAAGATCTCGTTAAGCGTGTTAAGTATCCGCGAACGCCGAACAGGGCCAGGCCCACCTGTCTCCTAGGTGGTCTCAACCTGCCCTGCCGCTCCGCCACAAAGTAACAGTCGGGGGCCGTCGGGAACCCAGGCCCACCTCTACCGGGATGGAGCCACCTGTCCTTTCAGCCCCCAACTCCGAACAGTATCACAGGTAATGTAACAGTGTAAAGTATATAGTATATGCCCGTGATCACCTCCCGAAGTGATCACAGCCCAGTAGTATAGCATGGCAGACGGACAAGAGTGTAGGGCCACTGATGGAACACTAGCATCCTATACTAAGCATTTAGGATTGCGGGTAAGGTATCAATGACTGTAGCAGCAATGACAGGCTATGCATCAGAATAGGATTAACGAAAAGTAGTAACATGCTACGCTACTCTAATGCAAGCAGTATAGAGAAGAGTAGGCGATATCTGGTGATCAAGGGGGGGCTTGCCTGGTTGCTCTGGCAAGAGAGAAGGGCCGTCAACTCCGTAGTCGAACTGGTCAGCAGCAGCGTCGGTCTCGTAGTCTACGGGAGAGAAGAGGGGGAAGAAATAATGAATACGGAGCAAACAAAGCACCACAAAATATATCAAGGCAATACGCGGTGTTCGGTGTGCCCTAACGCGGTAGTAGGTGATACCGGTGAAGGGGGGAAAACCCCCGGGAAAGTATTCCCGGTGTTTCGTGTTTTCGGGCAGAGGAGCCGGAGGGGGAAAGTTGCGGGTTCGATAGGTTAGGGGTGTGTGGCGGACGAACGGACCGCGTATCCGGATTCGTCTCGTCGCTCTGAGCAACTTTCACGTTGAAAATATTTTAATCCGAGTTACGGATTAAAAGATATGATTTTTTTAAAGATTTTATTAATTTCTGAAATTTAATTAATTATTTAAATTAATTCGAAAAATAGATTAATGACATCAGCATGATGTCATGCTGACATCAGCAGTCTACAGAGTTGACTGGTCAACCTGACCAGTGGGTCCCACTGGTCAGTGACACATTTTAATTAACTGATTAATTAAACTAACCATAATTAATTAGGGGGGCGGGCCCCACTGTCATTGTTTGATTAATTAACTAATAGTTAATTAGGTTAATCTAATTATGATTAATTAGCTTAAATAATTCTTTAACTAATTAATTAATTTAATTATTATTTATTTATTTATTTATTTATTTTTATTATTATTATTTTTAATCTTTTTTTTATTAAAACTTTCTGGGGGGTGTGGGCTCCCACTGTCATCGGCCCACAGGGGCATAACGGGCGCGCGGGCTTCCGGGGCGGGCGTGCGTCCGAGCGGGCACAACGGGCGTCGGGCGCCGTGTGCAAGGGGGTGCGGGCGCAACCCCGAGGGCGCGCGGCGCACGCCGGCGCTGGCGGCCAGGCCAAGGGAGGCGGCGGAGGGACGACGGCTAACGCAGGGCGGAGGGGGTCGGAGCTGGGGTGGCCGACGCGTGACCGGGAGGGAGCGGGGCCGTCGCGGGGAGGCAGGAAG
>NC_041392.1:677102685-677110675 GCF_002162155.2 Triticum dicoccoides
TGTTTCTTCTCCTTTTTTTTAGCTTTGTTTTTTTTAACTTTTTATTATTTTCTTTTTTTCCTTTTTGTTACTATTTATGTTAGTTTTATAAATTATAAAATTAGTTCCTAAAATTGTATTACTACTTATTCTAATGCCACAATAACTTGGGCGCCCAAACAATTTAGTTTAACATTTTATATATTATAAAACGAATTTAATTACTGGTTTTCGCTACTGTTTATTTACTTTAGAGCATTTAGCTATTTTATAAAAGTGTGGTTTCTCCACCATAATTACCTATGCAATATTTGGTTCACTCCGAACATTTTAGTTTTAATATTTGAAAACTTTTATTGTTTGCTTGATTTTGAATTTGAATTTGAATTGATTTCGAACTAACGTGAGAGTAGCAACAGTAATTGAAGTGACGTGGCACCATTAGCAGAGAATTACTGTAGCTGAATTATCCGGGCGTCACACGAAGTGTCTTGAAGAACCGGGATACCGAGTCTGATCGGAATGTCTCGGGAGAAGGTATATTCCTTCGTTGACCGTGAGAGCTTGTCATGGGCTAAGTTGGGACTCCCCTGCAGGGATTTAAACTTTCGAAAGCCGTGCCCGCGGTTATGGACAGATGGAAATTTGTTAATGTCCTATTGTAGATAACTTGAACCTTAACTTAATTAAAATGAACCAACTGTGTGAGTTACCGTGATGGCCTCTTCTCGGTGGAGTCCGGGAAATGGACACGGTGTTGGAGTAATGCTTGCCGCAGGATGCCCTCTAGTTTCTCGCTTGCGCTTTGCCTCCTCTTCTCGCTCTCTTTTGCGAACAGGTTAGCCACCATATATGCTAGTCGCTTGCCGCAGCTCCACATATATTTTTCCTTGCCTGACCCTTTAAGCTTAAATAGTCTTGATCGCGAGGGTGCGAGATTGCTGAGTCCCTGTGGCTCACAGATTACTTCCAAACCAGATGCAGGGCCTGATGATTCCACTCCAGATGACACGCTTGATCTCAAGTGGGAGTTCGACGAGGACTCTCAACGATACTACGTGTCTTTCCCTGATGATCAGTAGTGGTGCCCAGTTGGGGTGATCGGGACCGTGT
Organism: Triticum dicoccoides; assembly: GCF_002162155.2. Lineage (NCBI taxonomy): Eukaryota > Viridiplantae > Streptophyta > Magnoliopsida > Poales > Poaceae > Triticum > Triticum dicoccoides. The sequence continues at coordinate 677,103,778 of NC_041392.1, forward strand.
CGCATGTTGGGTTATCTTTTATTTTGGCGCCGTAGTCGGTCCATGAGTGTTTGAATGTTGTAATGCTATTTATGTACTTTGATTGACGTGGCGAGTGTAAGCCAACTATGTATCTCCCCTTTATTATCTATATTACATGGGATGTCGTGAAGATTGCCTAACTTGCGACATTGCTTTCAATGCGGTTATGTCTCTAAGTCGTGCCTCGACACGTGGGAGCTATAGCCGCATCGAGGGCGTTACATAGGGATCAGCTAGAGATGCCCTAAGATCAATGACTAGTAGGCACCGCAATTATGACGAAAAAGGGTTTCCCCCGCTTTATATATTATAAAGCAACCATCACCGCATTACATCCTAGAGACGATACAAACTCACGCCACCGCCACACACAACACACACCCTAGGCAAGATACATAGGTGCCAGACACCGACACACCACCCCACCGACCACCAAGCACACTACAGATATGTGAAGATGGCCACTTGGAGCCAACAGATACCTCCATCATGACAATCCACAATGGAGAGGTGAAACGGACAACGACAAAGCCAGGACTCCAGAGCGGTGCCTCCCAGAAGGGCACAAGCACAGAGAGCCGCCACCGCCCGGTCGCATAGATCAAGTTTTCACCCGAGTATGACAAAAGGGGTGGGGATGCCACGCAGAGCCTTCTAGAAGGGTATGACATCCACGGACGCCGCCACAGTCGGCCAGTACATAGACTGGGCAAGTGATGTACCCCAACGCGCACACTCCTTTGTTGGACCCAAGCTCCGCCAACCACCTGCAACCAAGCCACCCGCATGGCCATGGTTGCCCGCCTGCACCTGAGACGCATGCTCCGCCCACCAAACGCCACACCTCCCGCCGCCAGGGCCGCCGCCCAATAGCCAGACACCCCCAAGACCATCCCAAAGAGGTTGGCTTTGGTCAAAGGGGACCCACTCTACGGACGAAACCGCAGCATTCGTCCCGCCCTCGAAACATCGCTGGAGAGCGCAACAGCCCGCACACGGGCGGGGAAAGGGGGAGGTGGGGGAGCGGACGCATCCACGCCCGGCACACCATCGTGAGTTTGTGCCAGGGATGGGTGGCCCGAGCACGTCGGCGCCACCCATCCCTCCAACCAACCTCTCCTTTGGACACCCCTTGTGTCGTCCCCACCATGGCGGCCCGTGCCGAACCACGCGAGGCCAAGAACGAAGACCTGCCTACCGGCAAGAGGAACCCCAAGGACGCCACCCACTGCTAAGAGAGCTCACCGGGGAGCCCATTCGCGTCGCTGAAACATCTGAAGGTCGGCCAGCTCCCCCCCCCCCTCCGACCATCGCCGCTGTGCCTCCACTACCACCAGTCGTGGCGACGGTAGCGGCGAACGCCCGTAGCTCGCGCCGCCCACGGCCCGTGCCGCCTAGGCCCAGATCTGGCCGCGCCACCGTCGTCCCTGGCGACCGAGGGGCACCAGGCACCTAGCCACCTACCACGGAGGAGCAGAGGCGCCGGAGCGCCATCCCATCCGTCATGACGCCCGGCCCTGCACCACACTCTGGCCTAGGGGCTCCAGCCCCGCTCGAGCAGGAGGACCCCGATTCCCCCCCTCCGCCGGCTAGGCTTCGCCCGGCCGCGCCCTAGGGCGGCGACGAGAGAGGAGGATGGGAGGGGGTGGGGGTGGGAGCTAGGGTTACCTCCCGGCAGCCACGCGGGGGCGACACGGGAGGATGAATGAGTCGGGTCCAAAAGCTCGCCTGAGGACCCTGGCGCTGCCATTATGACTAGTGTTTATTTGATACTATTTAAATATTAGAGACAAAAAATTTAGACATGATGCAGTAGTTCAATATATCTACTCCCTCCATCCATATATATAGGACCTAATACATTTTTCGAGATTGGGTTTAACTATTGATAATATTAATAGTATATGAGATGTATAACGTGAAAATTATATCGTTAGAAGAATCTTTTGCGTACGAATTTAACGGTATGCTTTGTGTAACTTGCATGTTATATACTATTGTTATAAAATATGGTCAAAGTTAACCTCGAGAAACGCATTAGGCCCTATGTAGATGGATAGAGGGAGTAATAAATACTCTTCCCACGGTATCCCTAGAAGTCATTCCATGCATTGTACCCCCTCCGTTTTATTTCCTCCACATATTAGTTTTGATTGACAGAAGTCAAACTTTATAAAGTTTGGTAAGTTTGGAGAAAATAATATGAACATTCATCATAACAAATTTGTATGATGTGAAAATATATGCAATGATGAATTCAGTAATATAGTATATGTTAATATATTTTTTCTATAAACTTGTTGAAAAGGTATATAAATTTTGGCTTTTGTAAATAAAAACGGAAGGAGTAATTAGCTTCTGCTTGCATATCACCCGATTGATTCAATATGCCCAGCCTCAAACAGCGATCCATCCACGGGGTGCTTCACCTCTTCTCCACAATAATAGCAACGCCGAGGATCAGCACTTTCATGCGCGCTCTCCTGAATCCCGCCAACTCCTTCGTCTTCTTCCATGGAGACTATGCACGTCGGCACCCAACCGCCTGTATCGCAGTCATAAAGCACCTCCGCAAAGAAGAACTCCACCTCTGAATTCTCTTCCAGAGTGCTCTTGGCCGTGAAATTCACATGGTAATAAGAACCGTCGTCCATGACTCTCCAGCTGATGATGGGTTTGACGAGCGCATACTTGATCCCATCCTTGATCTGCTCCTTGTTGTAGTGCTCCAGCGCGCTGATTGCGAACTCGTCGCAGCCCCGCAGACAAACAAAAGCTTCGAAACTAGCGTCGTCAGCGTAACCGAAGGAAGAGTCTACCCAGTCTTGCATAGTAGGCGGAAACGGGAAACGGTAGGCCGTCTCTCGATCCGGATTCATCGGCCCAGAATCAGATTCAGGAACAAGGGTCGATTCAGTAAGATTCGATGCAGATTCGGCGTTTCCGTAGCCGGATCATCGATTTAGGTTCGGCGACTCGACAGTCTTGGTTCTTGAATCGATCAAGTAAGCAAAAGGTCAGCCATATCAATCACGAACTCCTCGTTTTAATCTCTGCCCCGTTATTTTTCACTCCCCTAAATAACTCCTCGTTCTGCTTTCCAATTACTCCAAGGCTGCTAATAAATTTTTCATTGAGAAAGAGATGATTTATTTTAGTCTTCATGGATCGACGATGCAACCAGTTGCTCCCAGCCTAGCAGTTCCCTGTATAAGTACTCCCTCGGTCCCTCCCAGTCAGTTGCTCCCCGCATCCGTAAAGATTCACGTTCCTTGTTCTATGGTAGCATACCGGATTCATCGTACCGGAATTGATTGGATCGCGTTTCTGCTTTAAAAAATCGTTTTAGAGATGTATACCCCCGCTGTATCTGTATCCTATTTTTTCCAGCCTTCGACTTTCGTCCTCCATTCCCATTCCTCGTTCCCACCATATCCGAAACATGGCAACTATGAGTCTTGGTCGGAGTATCCGGACTATACCGATCGCTGTCAGAGTCAGACCACAGCTCGTGGCTGGGATCAAAAAGTGGCGATGAAGGAGAATTGGGGCCATCCAGCAGCAACACCTGTTGGGTTGCAGGGCTGCTGCTGGTGGAGTGGTGGTGGTGGTGGTAGGCGTTTATGGCGTGGAGTCACTCTGTCACTGTTGATCCAATCCAGTCTACAGGGCAGTATTCAGCTGCCGTTGCTTGGAAAAAGAGCTAAATACTATGCTAGGCTTTCTTCGGTCCAAAAGGCTGAGGTGGAGAAAGAGTATTAGGCTTTAGCTAATAAAAAGGCTGAGGTGGAGAAGTAGTGTTAGGCTTTAGCCAGTAAAAAGACTGAGCTGAACGGCATGAAGTTTCCTAATAGTAGATAGGAATGTGCTATGCATCTATATTATTATTAAATAATCAAACAAGAACTCCTTTAAGCACATCCCACAAAACGTACACAAATCCAATACCACCACACAATTAGGCCCACTAAAATCAATCTAACGATTAGCCTTAACCTAAACCATTTTCTATATGCACTTAGCAATTTACATTGACTGACCGTACTCCACCGTGGAGGAAAATATAAAACTCCACGCCTGAGCAATTAGAAAACTAATAATCACAGGTACATCCTATTTTAGAAAACTAAATCAGAGTGCATCTATCCTATTAGGAAACTAATCTCAGACAAATCCATCCTATTAAAAACTTATCTCGGACGTATCCATTCTATTAGGAAGCTAACCGCGAGCCGCCTACCGCCATCATGCACGCTAGCCACAATAGGGGAAGCGCGAGGAGCTTCGTCTTCCTCCGGGAACACACATGCTATCGCCGCCATCATCTTCTGCCTGGAGGCCAGGCACTCTTTTGCCGCTACTGCGACGACTCCATCCACATCCAGGGCATGCTCTCCGATAACCATCGGTATCCGAGTTGACTTCAGCTTCGTTCGCAGCACCCACGCCGACAAAGTGTCTGTTCAGTGGGTGCACGTGCATTACATGTTAAATAAGAATCATGGGGCTTCAAGCAATCTAAAATCATAGATTTGGGATTATCTTAGGTTGCCGATTGCTGTACTGAAAATGTGTAATTATATATGACACGTACATAAGAATGCAACAATCTTGTCTTACAAAGTAGGATCAAGAAGGATACTAAAGAAGTCAAGATGCAGAGTCTATTTCCCATGATTACTTCTCATGTTCATGTCGGCTTTCTTGGGATTTACTTCGTACCACCATATGCATTAAACTGGACCGTATCAAGAGGTAACGCCATCCCCTTGATTAGAATTGCCTTATTTGTGCTATTTGATCAGTGTGTGTTTTACGTATGACGTTGTTTTACCTGGAATTAAGGTGGGTTGCACCTTCCTAGGCACTATCTCCAGGGATAGGTTGGAAATCAGAATATATGATTCATTCTTAGAGAAAACTTTACACGCGTCACTTAAACATAATTGCATAGCAATCCGGTAAATTATGTAAGATTCAGTAGGAGGCAAGATATTGAAGATGTACTACTATTTCAGTTACATGATTCTATACATCTAAAACGGATTACATGACTCTGTAACTATTGTTAAATAATATCTCTCGCTGTTCTGTAAAGGTATGCAATCTCTACTGCGTTCCAATAAAGAGAATTTTACCATGCAGAAGAATCCAATGAAGAACTAATCCGGCTGAGTTCCAATAAATAGATCCTTCAAAGGATCTGTCCTAATACAGCTGCCGTATATTGGTACAGAGAAATCATATAAATTGTACTCAGTCGGATTTATTTTGTTTCACGACAGAGAAACCAAATACTTTTCGCTATTTTGGCACATATATTTATTCTTATATACTTGTGCAGTTTCGAATGATCCAACATATCTGCAGTCATCAAACTTGAAGACATGCTGTTTAAGGCCTTATTTGCACCGACTCTCTTTTTTTGTCTGCGCGCCTCTTTCCTCCAATAATAATAATGAACAACTTTTTTTGGATCAGGTATTACACTGTTACAAATGTATGCTGAAGCTACTCCTTACGACAAGGAAAAAGAGGATGAATGCTTTCTATCTTCACCAGTTTTGTAGCATGTTCCGAATTGTTGGCTCTTTCTTATTTGAGGATTCATCATTCTTTTTGTAATTTAGAAGCTGACCTGAAACCTTGATAAGGTTAAGCTTGACAAATACTCTAGAATACTTTTTCTTCCATCTTTATTTTTATTCATAACTCATTTCAGTTTCTATACGTACAAAGCGTCTTACATCATTGTAAGTTAGTATGGTTGCCAATGCATAAACACATACAAAACCGGATAAATATTTTCTATCATGATAATTATTGGATTTCTTTTAGCCCTTTTACATTTCAATTAGTTCTTGTAAATCATCTTTATTTCATATAGAAGTCGTTGTAGTCACATATCATCTTCTATTTCCTATTATCCATAGTAGGTAGCTATATAATTTTGGCAGTCCACACAACCAAAAAAAATATATAATTTGATCCAAATTAGTACAAATATATATTTTGCTATGCAGATTAGTAGAATAAAATAAGATTCGAGAATTAAGCATCTTGAACAATATAATTGCACCGTAAGGCAGTTTATACTTTTTTTCCTGGCTACACTCGAAGAGAAGACTATACTACATGCCTATATTGCTGCATTAATAAATAATTGCTGATTTTATTTAAATGAGAATATTTTTCTGCTATTACTCTATGCAACAACATAACCACTATTGTATCTCGCTTTTGAAAATACAATTTGAGCGACATCAAACATTTTGTATCCATTTGATTTATATTTTTAAAAACATTTATTTTTTTATATTATGTGAATTCACCTGTTTTACGTTTGAGACGTGCGTTGCACGTGCATGCTTACTAGTGTTCATAGTAGTAGCACCGTAGGTGCTATCCGGGTCCTGTAAAAGGAGTTGCTCCCCATCCGTTGTAAGTAGGGCAAATCCAAAACAATAAGGTGCGCATATGGGGCGCTTGTATGCCACATCAGATCGCTAAGAAACAAAAATGCTTGGAGAAGCGATTGGGCAGGGGCTGGGCTAGATAACACCGCCCTCTACTTTTCCCTTCTTCACAAAGCAAACGCACGGGCCATGTTCTCCAGCTCCACACGCAACCACTCCTCCGCGTCGCCGTCGCCTCTGCCTCACCCCGTCTCCTTCCGCAGCAATGGCCTACCTCATCTCCCCTCCGCCGATGTGGTGCTAGCCACCACCACCGAGCCCTAGCAGCAAAGGGAGTGGTGGCTTATTCCACGGCGCATCTCCACGCGTGCAGCGGCGACTCCGGGAGGAGCTTAAGCCGCAGCGATGGTCCACCGCGCCGGCGCCGTCGTCGGCGAGTCCCCGATCCAATCCATGATCTC
>NC_041392.1:677110866-677121526 GCF_002162155.2 Triticum dicoccoides
CCTACCCTCTCTCTTCAGCTCCTCTATTTATTTGCACAAATTCTTTTTTGTCTATGCCTAGAAGGTGTTTGATGAAAGTTCAGCAACATCCAAGCATGCTCACCTCCAGTTCGCCAACAACCAGAATTTAAAGAAAACGAGAACATCGAGTGTGCACTACTGATGCCATCATGGAAAACTCACTGCTCTTGTTTAATTTTATTTATGTAGTCAACATTTTGGTCAATTTTGGTCAAATGATTCTCACGTGTTAACAAATTGTACTCACATAAAACTGAGTATTGGTCTAAGGAGCTGGAGGCAAAACAAGAATTAATGTTCCTTTATTTACTTAGAGCTTATGTTCAGATCATTGACATTTGCATATCCCCTATTTGTAGTATCATTTTGTGTCTCGTGTTATGCCTGTAATTAAGTGCAGTCGTGCCTTCTTATAATGCCTTGCACTTTCGGGTGTGTGGATGTGGATGTCAATGTCTACTATCTGTCAATCACCCATCAAAGAAAGATCATATGATTTTTCTACAGCCCTGATTTTACCTTAGCTAAGATTATATAACCATCAACTTGATCAAGATTGCTCGTGTGTGTCATCTTATGTTCTGTTTCAACGGTCGAATACCCATACGCCATCGAAGTTAGTGTGTGATGTGCCTACTTCTATTAGGAAAGCAGAGAGGATGTGATTGTTTTATTTTTCTAAAATTGGTAATGTGCCAACTAGCATGGCTTCTGCTATGTTGATTTAGATCTTGCTTGGGTACTGGTTACCTTAACTAATGCTCCTTCCGTCCTAAAATAAGTGCTGTGTCTTTAGTTCAAATTTATTAAAATTTAAACTAAAGCCACGACACTTATTTTGGGACGGAGGGAGTAGTTGAAATACACTGCAGAGAGTAAACAGAACATGCATATAAAGGTTGGTTAGGTCAACTTTGTTATTGATTTACACAGAATTGAACTTGTTGATATGGTGATAGGGTCCGCCGTGTACATGGTTGTTGATTAAATTTTTGTATAAACTTCTACCAATATGTTCTATTATAAACTCACTAATTTATCTATTAGACCGGCAGTGGAGGAGCAGCAGCGGCCAACGGCAGATCGGCGTGTCATGGGAGCAGACACGGCGGCCGTCACGGGCAGAGCAGAGCGAAGTTGGCATGGCGGCTAGGCGGCTGTCCGGACTGGATCCCGCCATCACCACCAGCCACCGCCTCATTTGTCCGTGTCCATGTCGGCGAAACCAAGGGTATGCCTCGTGTCCTGCGAGGTGACACTCCACCGCCACCGCTCTGCTGCTTCCGCCCTACGCTTCGCTCCCTCCGGTGCCATCCTCACCTCCGACAAAAAGGACCTCTTGGACGTCATTGCACATGCTGGCCTCTTCCGACCCCGTGGCCACCGTGATCAGGTTTGGATATGGTTTCATGCCTCTCTATGACCCCATTCATCGCCGTGGCCCAATAACTCTAATTTGGGGATTGCTTGCTGCAGGTAATTGATTTTGTGTTCCTGGATTCGGGTAAGAAGCTAGTGACCTGCTCCAAGGACAAGGTTATCTAGGTTTGGGACCTCGACACACAACACTGAAGGAAATTTGCCCTAGAGGCAATAATGATGTTATTATTTTATTTCCTTATATCCAGATAAATGTTTATTATTCATGCTAGAATTGTATTATCCGGAAACATAATACTTGTGTGAATACATAGACAAACTAAACGTCACTAGTATGCCTCTACTTTACTAGCTCGTTAATCAAAGATGGTTATGTTTCCTAACCATAGACATGTGATGTCATTTGATTAACGGGATCACGTTATTAGAAGAATGGTGTGATTGACATGACCCATTCCACTAGCTTAGCACCCGATCGTTTAGTATGTTGCTATTGCTTTCTTCATGACTTATACATGTTCCTATGACTATGAGATTATGCAACTCCCGTTTGCCGGAGGAACCCGTAGGGTCCGCACGCTTAAGGTTCTCGAACCCGTAGGGTCCGCATGCTTAAGGTTTCGATGGCAGTTATATTATGAGTTTATGAGTTTTGATGTACCGAAGGAGTTCGGAGTCCCGGATGAGATCAGGGACATGACAAGGAGTCCCGAAATGGTCGAGACATAAAGATTGATATATTAGACGGCTATATTCGGACACCGGAAGTGTTCCGGGTGATTTCATAGAAAACCGAAGAGCCGGAGGGTTACCGGAACCCTACCGGGAGAAGTAATGGGCCATATGGGCCTTAGTGGAGAGAGAGAGGGGCAGCCAGGGTGGGCCGCGCGCCTCCTCCCCCCTGGTCCGAATTGGACTAGGAGATGGGGGGCGGCGCCCCCCTTTCCTTCTCCCTCCCCACTTCCTTCCCCCTCCTAGTAGGAGTCCTACTCCTACTAGGAGGAGGACTCCTCCTGGCGCGTCAGTAAGGGCCGGCCGGCCTCCTCTCCTTGCTCCTTTATATATGGGGGCAGGGGGCACCCCTAGACACAGAAGTTCATCCTCGTGATCATTTTCTTAGCCGTGTGCGGTGCCCCCTTCCACCATACTTCTCGATAATATTGTAGCGGTGCTTAGGCGAAGCCCTGCGACGGTAGTACATTAAGATCGTCACCACGCCGTCGTGCTGACGGAACTCTACCCCGACACTTTGCTGGATCGGAGTCCGGGGTTCATCATCGAGCTGAACGTGTGCTAAAACTCGAAGGTGCCGTAGTTTTGGTGCTTGATTGGTCGGGCCGTGAAGACGTACGACTACATCAACCGCGTTGTGCTAACGCTTCCGCTGTCGGTCTACAAGGGTACGTAGATCACACTCTCCCCTCTCGTTGCTATGCATCACCATGATCTTGCGTGTGCGTAGGAATTTTTTTGAAATTACTACGTTCCCCAACAGTGGTATCAGAGCCTAGGTTTTATGTGTTGATATTATATGCACGAGTAGAACACAATTGAGTTGTGGGCGATATAAGTCATACTGCTTACCAGCATGTCATACTTTGGTTCGGCGGTATTGTTGGACGAAGCGGCCCGGACCAACATTACGCGTACGCTTACGCGAGACCGGTTCTCCCGACGTGCTTTGCACAAAGGTGGCTAGCGGGTGACAGTTTCTCCAACTTTAGTTGAACCGAGTGTGGCTACGTCCGGTCCTTGCGAAGGTTAAAACAGCACCAACTTGACAAACTATCGTTGTGATTTTGATGCGTAGGTAAGATTGCTTCTTGCTTAAGCCCGTAGCAGCCACGTAAAACTTGCAACAACAAAGTAGAGGACGTCTAACTTGTTTTTGCAGGGCATGTTGTGATGTGATATGGTCAAGACATGATGCTAAAATTTATTGTATGAGATGATCATGTTTTGTAACCAAGTTATCGGCAACTGGCAGGAGCCATATGGTTGTCGCTTTATTGTATGCAATGCAATCGCGCTGTAATGCTTTACTTTATCACTAAGCGGTAGCGATAGTCGTGGAAGCATAAGATTGGCGAGACGACAATGATGCTACGATGGTGATCAAGGTGTCGCGCCGGTGACGATGGTGATCATTACGATGCTTCGAAGATGGAGATCACAAGCACAAGATGATGATGGCCATATCATATCACTTATATTGATTGCATGTGATGTTTATCTTTTATGCATCTTATCTTGCTTTGTTTGACGGTAGCATTTTAAGATGATCTCTCACTAATTATCAAGAAGGGTTCTCCCTGAGTATGCACCATTGCGAAAGTTCTTCGTGCTGAGACACCACGTGATGATCGGGTGTGATAGGCTCTACGTTCAAATACAATGGGTGCAAAACAGTTGCACATGCGGAATTCTCAGGTTATACTTGACGAGCCAATCATATACAGATATGGCCTCGGAACACGGAGACCGAAAGGTCGAGCGTGAATCATATAGTAGATATGATCAACATAGTGATGTTCACCAATGAAACTGCTCCATCTCACGTGATGATCGGACATGGTTTAGTTGATTTGGATCACGTGATCACTTAGAGGATTAGAGGGATGTCTATCTAAGTGGGAGTTCTTAAGTAATATGATTAATTGAACTTAAATTTATTATGAACTTAGTCCTGGTAGTATTTTGCAAATTATGTTGTAGATCAATAGCTCACGTTGTTGCTTTCAAATGTTTATTTTGATATGTTCCTAGAGAAAATTGTCTTGAAAGATATTAGTAGCAATGATGCGGATTGGATCCGTTATCTGAGGTTTATCCTCATTGCTGCACAGAAGAATTATGTCCTTGATGCACCGCTGGGTGACAGACCTATTGCAGGAGCAGATGCAGACGTTATGAATGTTTGGCTAGCTCAATATGATGACTACTTGATAGTTTAGTGCACCATGCTTAATGGCTTAGAATCGGGACTTCAAAGACGTTTTGAACGTCATGGACCATATGAGATGTTCCAGGAGTTAAAGTTAATATTTCAAGCAAATACCCGAGTTGAGAGATATGAAGTATCCAACAAGTTCTATAGCTAAAAGATGGAGGAGAATCGCTCAACTAGTGAGCATGTGCTCAGATTGTCTGGGTACTACAATCGCTTGAATCAAGTGGGAGTTAATCTTCCAGATAAGATAGTGATTGACAGAATTTTCTAGTCACCATCTCCAAGTTAGTAGAACTTCGTGATGAACTATAATATGCAAGGGATAACGGAAACAACTCCCAAACTCTTCGTGATGCTGAAATCAACGAAGGTAGAAATCAAGAAAAATATCAAGTGTTGATGGTTGACAAGACCACTAGTTTTAAGAAAAGGGCAAAGGGAAGAAGGGGAACTTCAAGAAGAATGGCAAGAAAGTTGCTTCTCAAGTAAAGAAGCCCAAGTCTGATCCTAAGCCTGAGACTAAGTGCTTCTACTGCAAAGGGACTGGTCATTGGAAGTGGAACTGCCCCAAGTATTTGGCGGATAAGAAGGATGGCAAGGTAAACAAAGGTATATTGGATATACGTGTTATTGATGTGTACTTTAATAGTGTTTATAGCAACCCCTCAGTATTAGATACTAGTTCAGTTGCTAAGATTAGTAACTAGAAACGAGAGTTGCAGAATAAACAGAGACTAGTTAAGGGTGAAGTGACGATGTGTGTTGGAAGTGGTTCCAAGATTGATATGGTCATCATCGCACACTCCCTATACTTTCGGGATTAGTGTTGAACCTAAATAAGTGTTATTTGGTGTTTGCGTTGAGCATGAATATGATTTGATCATGTTTATTGTAATATAGTTATTCATTTAAGTAAGAGAATAAATTGTTGTTCCGTTTACATGAATAAAACCTTATATGGTTACACACCCAATGAAAATGGTTCATTGGATCTCGATCGTAGTGATACACATATTCATAATATTGAAACCAAAAGATGCAAAGTTAATAATGATAGTGCAACTTCTTTGTGGCACTGCCGTTTAGGTCATATTGGTGTAAAGTGCATGAAGAAACTCCATGCTGATGGGATTTTGGAATCACTTGATTATGAATCACTTGGTGCTTGCGAACCATGCCTTATGGGCAAGATGACTAAAGACTCCGTTCTCCGGAACAATGGAGCCAGCAATAGATTTGTTGGAAATCATACATACTGATGTATGTGGTCCGATGAAAATTGAGGCTCGCGACAGGTATCATTATTTTCTGACCTTCACAGATGATTTAAGCAGATATGAGTATATCTACTTAATGAAACATAAGTCTGAAAAGTTCAAAGTATTTCAGAGTGAAGTGGAAAATCATCGTGACAAGAAAATAAAGTTTCTACGATCTGATCGCAGAGACAAATATTTGAGTTACGAGTTTGGTCTTTAATTAAAACAATGTGGAATAGTTTCACAAACTCATGCCACCTGGAACACCACAGCATAATGGGTGTGTCTGAACTTTATAACCGTACTTTATTGGATATAGTACAATCTATGATGTTTCTTACCGATTTACCAATATCGTTTTGGGATCATGCATTAGAGACAGCTGCATTCACATTAAAAAGGGGCACCATCTAAGTCCGTTGAGACGACACAATCTAAACTGTGGTTTGGCAGGAAACCAAAGTTGTCGTTTCTTAAAGTTTGGGGTTGTGATGCTTATATGAAATGGTTTCATCTTGATAAGCTCAAATCCAAATCGAAGAAATATGTCTTCATAAGATACCCGAAGGAGACTATTGGGTACACCTTCTATCACAGATCCGAAGGCAAGACATTCGTTGCTAAGAATGGATCCTTTCTTGAGAAGGAGTTTCTCTTGAAAGAAGTGAGTGGGAGGAAAGTAGATCTTGATAAGGTAATTGTACCTTCTCCCTTATTGGAAAGTAGTTCATCACAGAAATTTATTCCTGTGACTACTACACCAATTAGTGAGGAAGCTAATGATGATGATCATGTAACTTCAGATCAAGTTACTATTGAATCTCGTAGGTTAACCAGAGTGAGATCCGCACCAGAGTGGTACGGTAATGTTATTCTGGAGGTCATTCTACTTGACCATGACAAACCTACGAACTATGAGGAAGCGATGATGAGCCCAGATTCCGCAAAATGGCTTGAAGCCATGAAATCTGAGATGGGATCCATGTATGAAAAACAAAGTATGGACTTTGGTTGACTTGCCCGATGATCGGCAAGCGATTGAAAACAAATGGATCTTCAAGAGGAAGACGGACGCTGATAGTAGTGTTACTATCTACAAATCTAGAATTTTCGCAAAAAGGTTTTCAACAAGTTCAAGATGTTGACTACGATGAGAGTTTCTCACTCGTATCCATGCTTAAGTCTGTCCGAATCATGTTAGCAATTGCCGCATTTTATGAAATCTGGCAAATGGATAAAAAAACCTGCATTCCTTAATAGGATTTATTAGAGAAGAGTTGTATATGATGCAACCAAAAGGTTTTGTCGATCCTAAAGGTACTAACAAAATATGCAAGCTCCAGCGATCCATCTATGGACTCGTGCAAGCATCTCGGAGTTGGAATATATGCTTTGATAAGTTGATCAAAGAATATAGTTTTATACAGACTTGCGGTGAAGCCTGTATTTACAAGAAAGTGAGTGGGAGCACTACAGCATTCCTGATAAGCATATGTCAATGACATATTGTTGATCAGAAATAATGTAGAATTATTCTGCAAAGCATAAAGGAGTGTTTGAAAGGATTTTTTTTCAAAGAAAACCTCGGTGAAGCTGCTTACATGTTGAGCATCAAGATCTATAGAGATAGATCGAGATGCTTGATAAGTTTTTTCAATGAGTACATACCTTGACAAGATTTTGAAGTAGTTCAAAAATGGAACAGTCAAAGAAAGAGTTCTTGGCTGTGTTACAAGGTGTGAAATTGAGTAGGATCAAAGCCCGACCACGGCAGAAGATAGAAAGAGAATGAAAGTCATTCCCTATGCATCAGCTATAGGTTCTATAAAGTATGCCATGTTGTGTACTAGATCTATTATATACCCTACACTGATGTTGGCAAGGAAGTACAATAGTGATCTAGGAGTAGATCACTGGACAGCGGTCAAAATTATCCTTAGTGGAATAAGGATATGTTTCTTGATTATGGAGGTGACAAAAGGTTCGTCGTAAAAGGTTACGTCGATGCAAACTTTGACACTGATCCAGATGATTCTAAGTCTCAATCTGGATGCATATTGAAAGTGGGAGCAATTAGCTAGAGTAGCTCCGTGCAGAGCATTGTTGACATAGAAATTTGCAAAATACATACGGATCTGAATATGGCAGACCCGTTGACTAAACTTCTCTCACAGGCAAAACATGATCACACCTTAGTACTCTTTGGGTGTTAATCACATAGCGATGTGAACTAGATTATTGACTCTAGTAAACCCTTTGAGTGTTGGTCACATAATGATGTGAACTATTGGTGTTAAATCACATGGCAATGTGAACTAGATTATTGACTCTAGTGTAAGTGGGAGACTGAAGGAAATATGCCCTAGAGGCAATAATAATGTTATTATTTTATTTCCTTATATCATGATAAATGTTTATTATTCATGCTAGAATTGTATTATCCGGAAACATAATACTTGTGTGAATACATAGACAAACTAAACGTCACTAGTATGCCTCTACTTGACTAGCTCGTTAATCAAAGATGGTTATGTTTCCTAACCATAGACATGTGTTGTCATTTGATTAATGGGATCACATTATTAGAAGAATGGTGTGATTGACATGACCCATTCCATTAGCTTAATTAGCACCCGATCGTTTAATATGTTGCTATTGCTTTCTTCATGACTTATACATGTTCCTATGACTATGAGATTATGCAACTCCCGTTTGCCAGAGGAACACTTTGTGTGCTACCAAACGTCACAACGTAACTGGGTGATTATAAAGGAGCTCTACAGGTGTCTCCAAAGGTAAATGTTGGGTTGGCGTATTTCGAGATTAGGATTTGTCACTCCGATTGTCGGAGAGGTATCTCTGGGCCCTCTCGGTAATGCACATCACATAAGCCTTGCAAGCATTGCAACTAATGAGTTGGTTGCGAGATGATGTATTACGAAACGAGTAAAGAGACTTGCCGGTAACGAGATTGAACTAGGTATTGAGATACCGACGACCGAATCTCGGGCAAGTAACATACCGATGACAAAGGGAACAACGTATGTTGTTATGCGGTCTGACCGATAAAGATCTTCATAGAATACGTAGGAGCCAATATGAGCATCCAGGTTCCGCTATTGGTTATTGACCGGAGACGTGTCTCGGTCATGTCTACATTGTTCTCGAACCCGTAGGGTCCGCACGCTTAAGGTTTCGATGATAGTTATATTATGAGTTTATGAGTTTTGATGTACCGAAGGAGTTCGGAGTCCCGGATGAGATCAGGGACATGACGAGGAGTCTTGGAATGGTCGAGACATAAAGATTGATATATTAGACGGCTATATTCGAACACCGGAAGTGTTCCGGGTGATTTCGGAGAAAACCGGAGAGCCGGAGGGTTACCGGAACCCTACCGGGAGAAGTAATGGGCCATATGGGCCTTAGTGGAGAGAGAGAGGGGCAGCCAGGGTGGGCCGCGCGCCTCCTCCTCCCTGGTCCGAATTGGACTAGGAGAGGGGGGGCGGCGCCCCCCTTTCCTTCTCCCTCCGCACTTCCTTCCCCCTCCTAGTAGGAGTCCTACTCCTACTAGGAGGAGGACTCCTCCTGGCGCGCCAATAAGGGCCGGCCGGCCTCCTCTCCTTGCTCCTTTATATACGGGGGCAGGGGGCACCCTTAGACACAGAAGTTGATCCTCGTGATCGTTTTCTTAGCCGTGTGCGGTGCCCCCTTCCACCATACTCCTCGATAATATTGTAGCGGTGCTTAGGCGAAGCCCTGCGACGGTAGTACATCAAGATCGTCACCACGCCGTCGTGCTGACGGAACTCTACCCCGACACTTTGCTGGATCGGAGTCCGGGGATCGTCATCGAGCTGAACGTGTGCTAAAACTCGGAGGTGTCGTAGTTTCGGTGCTTGATCGGTCGGGCCATGAAGACGTACGACTACATCAACCGCGTTGTGCTAACGCTTCCGCTGTCGGTCTACAAGGGTACGTAGATCACACTCTCCCCTCTCGTTGCTATGCATCACCATGATCTTGCGTGTGCGTAGGAATTTTTTTGAAATTACTACGTTCCCCAACAAACACTGCCTTCAAATTGTAAGGTGTCCATCACATCAAGATATGGTCGATGGATGTTGATTCTAGCGAGAGGTTTTTGGTGTCTGTCTCGGCCGATCAAGAGCTGTGGGTGTTCAAAATCAGGCAATCAGCTGAACAGGGTGAAGATTGGAACAAATGGGACGCACTTCACCATTGATCTATTGTGATTCCTTTTCCCCTTTAATAACGTGTACGTATAGGGTAGTCAAGCACCACAGGATATCAGCTTTTTTTGTGGATGAGAGTGGGATGATCAATCGGATTGCCGGGGTAGTACAACATTGAGTCATTGGCAGTTGGGCTCAACAAGGACAAGGCGCTGTTCACCATAGGGGTATTAGGAACAGAGAAAATACTCACACAAGGCATGGAGCAGCTACAAACTTGTTAATGTTATACCGGTCAGCATTTTCTCCTTCCAGTATCCCGTGAATATTAAAAATGTTTGCTAACTAATAGTCATCACAGTATCTGATATTCGTAGTTTTATATATCAATTGACAGGTTGATGATTTGTCAAAGGAATTTTATTGCAAATTCCTGTAGGCCTGAAAATGCACACTATCATAACAGAGTAATGTGCAAGTACCCAATGTCATAGTAAAAAAGTAGAATTTTGACTGATTATTTAACATCACTGTGAGCTTTCCTTTAAATTTGTGCCTTTTGATTTACCCCTGCTATTGTATAAGTATGTGTAGATTGATTTTGCTTATTGTGTGTTTTATACAGCGAGCAGCTTCCCTTGCGCCGTCATCCATCCACCAACAAGCCCATGACCATGCATCAGGTCATAAAAAAATTCAAAAATTATTTCTTATCAATATGTTTCAAATATGCTTCAGTTCTAAATTTGTTCCCTTTTCCCTTCATTTTTCCAAGAACTGTACTGTTCGGCATTAGTAGATACTTCTACTAAGGGACAGATATGTATGATAGGTTAATTTCACCTTTTTTTTGG
>NC_041392.1:677121992-677147075 GCF_002162155.2 Triticum dicoccoides
ATCTCACTTCATGTGTATTAGTCCTTGCCGCATGTGTGCTTTATTGTGCAAAATTGTTCCCTTTTGGGTAGATGAAAGTGCAGATTCCACCAAAGGAAGATTTAGTAGGCTTTATGTTATCAATTTCTTTTTGTTACATGTTGCTAAAAGTAAATGAAACGAATTTCTTTCTGTTTTGGTTCAGAAAGATTTGATTTTGGGAGGAGAAAGGTCATACAAGGATGAGAATGGGACACCATATTATAGCGACGTGGTGATTTTATTCAGTTTAGTCAGAGGACATACATACGTACAAGTAGTTTCCTAAGGCGAAGGCCTTCCATTTGCTGTTGCTGGCCATGTAAAATAGCATGAACCTGAACCTAACTGCGATTGGATGTCTAAACTGAATTGTTGCATTCCTAGACATGGAAATGTGGATCAGTTTTAGTTCTGAAGAATGTGCATACTTCTGGTCCTATGTAATTCCAATTTATTTAGACAAGCATGCCAAAAGTGTTGAAACCCAAGTTAGGGTTCAAATTCGTGGGCTTGTGCTTGCTGCTAAACTGATCCTGGACTTTCTGTTGGCTATATTATAATTAGCAAATGGAAGTGGAGAGATAAAGCATAAATACTTGATAAACTTTTTTTGTTGGGGCGGGGGATGGTTTAGTCCATAGTTAAAAAAGGCGCGCCTAAGCGAGCGCTTAAGCACGCCTAGGCTCTAGGCGTTGACAAAACGCATTGCGCATAACTACGTTTAATCTGTGCATAACTGCGCATAGGTTGCAAAACGCACAATTAACGCCTAGCGCTTTTTTGAACTATGGTTTAGGCACTTCATGCATTGTTGGTGTTGCAGACTTTTGCACTGCTACTAAATGTCCTATATGTTATTCTTTAGTAGGGATATTGGCATAGAGATACCGCAATAATAAAAACGAGAATCCTCATTACTCACATATATATTACTATGTCCTTTTGTTTCCACTGAGACCTATTTTGTTTATTCTTTTAGTTCCAAGGCAAAATTCTCTGATTTTTAGTAATTCACATTTAACAAGACATATGAATGGAGGATGGGAGGCATTTAGATGCAAGTCAGAAACTTCTTCTGCTAGCTTATTTTAAGTTTATTATTTCCTTGCTCCCCTTTTCATTGTAGAGAATGAAAAGCATCTTTCACGCTGTCAACGGGATCTGGACCAAGAAGAGGATCAGGAGGACGAATACAGTGGACATTACTACTCAGCAAGATACAGTTCAAACCCTGTATCCTCCTGATTGATCTCCCTTCGCCCCTGTTTAAGAATCATGTTTCACCCATTCAGGAAAATCTAGCTGAACCATTTTACGAACTCTACAAGTTGAAATTTCATACTTTTAGACGAGTATACCATTTTGGAGGTGTGTGTGTCAGTTCGCCGATTATTGACACCTCATTCTATGAATTTTAGTGTTGTCTTCAGAATTATAGACACCTCATTCTATAAGGAGGCCGCCACCAAGAAGAGCGAGGTTGTGTCAATGGACTCAGGTGCGTTCACTAATTGGTGGTTTCAGTCTCATAATCTTTTCTTTCCAGTTGAAGAACGGGCGGTGGATATCTGTTACTCCATTCTGTCTTTCCTGGTCTGTACATTTTGAGAAGATTGCATACATTGTATTGATGTGTCTTTTGTGTGAAACTTTGACTTATTGGTCAACAATATATGAGTTATACGTCATCAAAAAATATATCATTGGAAAGTTCATTGAAATATGCATCCAATGGCATACTCTTTGTGGCGTATAACTCACATTTTGTTGGTAAAATCAATGCTCAAAGTTATTTTCGGTCACAAAACATTGATAAAACTATAAATCACATTTTAGTTCTTGTTGTGATTACACCTATTAGTTGCAGTTCATAAGCTGTGTTGACTTGACTGCTGATTTCTTTTCTTCTATTATTTTCCTTTATGAACCTGGTGGCCAGCGACAAGTTGTAGAAAGAAACAAGGCTTATGTTAGGCAAAGTTGATTAGGTTGTACTACACACCGCGTGCCTCCATAAGAATCTAGATAAAATGCCATAAAAGGTGAGATTGGGCATAGTCTTGATATAGTTTCGTTAAAAGATATTACATTGATTTTTTGGGTTTGGACATACTTATAATTGTTTTCTTTCTAACTGCATCTCAATATATGCTTTTGTAGACTGTTCTAGATAAGATGATGGCTATCAATGTGAGCGACTGAGCTTTTATGTCCAGAAAATGCTCACTAATAAAATCTGGAATGTCTTATGTTTCTCATCTTTTCTCTTCATTTGTATGGTTAAAGTTTGGCTTCAAACCAACAAATAGTTAATATTAAATTAAGTTATTTTCCCGCTCCCCTCTTCAGTTGGCAAACCCATCAAGGAATTGTTGTAATGAATATATTTTATATGGTTACATCCACAAGAGGAAGAGATCTTAAATGCTATAGCATACGTCTATATTGATATATATGAGTGAGAGCGAGGACCGAGTATGGGAATCTAATGTGCGAAGACAAGATGAGTGCGGACATGCCCGCCTCAGGAGGCGCCACCTAGTAGCAATCAAAGTGAGGTAGTATTACCACTACCACAAGCCTCACTCCGTAGTAGTACTTGAGCATCTCCAAGTGAGTGTGTGTGAGCGTTGCTTGTGTCGTGCTAGCTTGCACTAGCTGCTACTTAGGCTGTTTTTGCTCTCCTAGCCCAGTGTGCAGCTGTAGATTATTTTGGTAACTCTGTTATTGTACAAGAGAGAGCTAGCCAGTAGTTTTGGGCTAGCAATTGGCATCAGAGCCTCATGTTATAGTAGCCATGGCCGGTGCACAAGGAAAGCAGCAGCGCACCACCTCGGGTGGTTCCAAGTCACAGCCATCATAGGACGGCTCCCAGTCGCCACCTCCGGAGGAGCGGCGAGGGCGCAGTCGGTCCATGCACGGCCATCACGGTGAGGTCATGGTTAGAGAGATCGTGCGCGAGACTGCAATCAGCGGTAGCATGCCCATCACCTTCCCGATGCTCACGCGCTCGAACTACAGCGAGTGGGTGTTGATCATGGAGTGCAACCTCCATGCAGCGAGCCTTTGGGTTCCCATGGAGGATGACCTGATCGAGAGAAAGGAGGACAGGAAAGCCGTGGCGGCGCTTATGCGCGCCATGCCGCCGGAGATGCATGGCATGCTCGCGGCGAAGGCAAGCGCCAAGGAGGCATGGGAAGCCATCCGTACCTAGCGCCTCGGAGGCAACCGCGTGCGCGAGGCGAACACGCAGAAGCTGCGGGCGAACTTCGAGAACATTGCCTTCAAGGAGGGCGAGCTCGTTGACGACTTCGCCATGCGAATCTCCAGCCTTGCGTCGCAGCTCCGAGTGCTCGGCGACACCATGGACGACGCGAGAGTCGTGCGGAAATTTCTCCAAGTCGTGCCACCTCGCTTCGCTCAGGTAGCGGTCTCCATCGAGACCTTGCTTGACCTGAGCGAGCTCTCCATCGAGAAGCTCACGGGCCGGTTGCGGGTGGTCGAGGACTGCCTTGATGACGGCCGCGAGACCTTCGGCGGCGGACAACTCCTATTCTCGAAGAACTGGGAGGCGAGGAAGCGTCAAGGACGTGGTGGAGGTGCCCTGAGCAACGGAGGCGACACCGGCAGAGGCGGTGGTCGCACCCGGGGCGGAGCCGGACGAGGTGCCGGCAACGACGACCGAGAAAAGTGTCGACATTGCAGCATCAAGGGCCACTGGGCCCGTGAGTGCCGCAAGAGGATGGCTGACGAGGATGTCGCAGCCGCGGCAAATCTCGTGCGGGCTGAAGAGGACGATGGGCCATCAATGATGATGACTTGCGTCGAGACCATGCAGGAGGGCGCAGCGCCTCCGGAGACCATGGTTCCGACAAGCATCGAAGCCGTGCAAGAGGGCGCAGCACCTCCGGCGACCACGGTGCCGGCAACCGTCAAGTCCGTGCGGGAGGCACGGAGCTCTTCAACTGATCCCCTCCCAACATCGGTAGCAATTTCCCCGACAACAGCATTCTCGGGGGCCTACGACTGGGAGGAGATGAAGACCCGGGTGTGGGGGAACCACACTCCGGTAACCACGTCCCCTGCGACGCTGGTCAAGCCCGTGCAAGTTGGCACGACAATCGCGGCCCCGACATCCTCGGGACCCGATAAGACCATGCAAGTTGGCACGGCAATCACGGCCCCGACATCCTCGGGACCCGATAAGACCGTGCAAGTTGGCACGATAATCGCGGTCCCGACATCCTCGGGACTCGACAAGCCCGTGTCAGGAGGCACGGCGATGACGCATCTGGTGGGCCATGTCCCGACCATGATGCTAGCGACCAGTGAGCTCGTGCAAGAGGCACGACACTCTCAAGTCGGCCACACCCCTACAACCATGTTCTCAGGGTCCTGCTAGCCCATGTGGGCGACACGACACTCTTCGACAGACCTCAACTAGGGGGCGATGAAGAGACGGTCATGGGGCGGCAAGGCCTCGACCATGACTCTGGCGACCATCGAGGTCGTGCAGGAGGCATGGAGCTCACTGGTCGGCCACGCCGCAACCCCGACACACTCGGGGTCGATCGAGTTCATGCGGGAGGCACGACAATCTCTGGTTGGGCACGCCCCGATTACGCTGGTGGCAACCGTCGAGACTGTGGAGGAGCAACGGTGCTCTATGGTCAGCCACGCCGCAACCCCGACACGCTCGGGGTCCATCGAGTCCGTGCGGGAGGCACGACTCACAACTGTCGGGGGAGACCCGACAAGCAAGTTTGTTGGGAAGAGTGACAAGGAGTCTGCTAGCTTGGGAGAAGCCACTCCGGTTAGTGCGGTGTCCGACGAGTCATCCCTGGGAAGGGAGTTCCCGGGTCGCATGACGTCTGACACGACGACCCCGGGAAGAGTTCCCGGGCAGTGTAACATCAGGAACTACGACCCCACTAACACTGACACCCAAGAGTGAGGTGGTTTCTGGGCAGTTTGTGACCCCGCCTACAGAGCGGCCAGACCTGTTCGACTCCAACAACGTTGGCGATCCACACAGGTTGCGACGCCTAGGGTGAACTTCTCGGCGAGCCTGCGGGACGACCACAGCACCCCGAGATCAAGAAAGACGAGCATGGCGCCAGTTCCCAGGATCATCGACGTCAAGCCCCTTCGAGGGTTGAGGGGGAGATTGTTGATCCAACCCAGTCTACAGGGCAGTACTCAGCTGCCGTTGCTTGAAAAAAGAGCTAAATACTATGCTAGGCTTTCTTCGGTCCAAAAGGCTGAGATGGAGAAAGAGTATTAGGCTTTAGCTAGTAAAAAGGCTGAGGTGGAGAAGTAGTGTTAGACTTTAGCCAGTAAAAAGGCTGAGCTGAACGGCAGGAAGTTTCCTAGTAGTAGATAGGAGTGTGCTATGCATGTTCACAGTAGTAGCACCGTAAATGCCATCCGGGTCCTTTAAAAGGAGCTGCTCCCCATCCGTTGTAAGTAGGGCAAATAGTAATCAAAGTGAAGTAGCATTACCACTACCACGAGCCTCACTCCGTAGTAGTACGTGAGCATCTCCAAGTGAGTGTGTGTGAGCGTCACTACCAGAATAAATGACGCTGCCGATGGTGTTAGCTATGCCGACGGCCCCCGTCGGCATAGATGGAGATACGCCGACGGCAAAACTTTGTCTATGCCGACGGGCACCGTCGGCGTAGATTAGCCGCCGGCATCTCCCCCACTATACCTACGGGGACAGTCGGCATATATACGCCGTCGGCACACATATGGGCCTGCCGACCCAGGACCGGGTGGGGAGTTGACGCCGTCACCACTATGCCGACGGCCCTGACGGAGGCCGTCGGCATAGTTAGTACACTTTTTTTTAGTTGTCAGAAAACACGGTGTGCTATCTACGCCGACGGCCTGGCCGTCGGCATATCTGTGGTCTATATATGCCGACGGCCAAACCGTCGGCATATATGTTTAAATCTAATTTGTATAGAGTTAAACATACAGAAATTATATGTTTTTTTATTTATGTGGTCTATATATGTTTTTTATTTTTTATTTTTTATTTTTAAAATTTAGACTTGATTAGTTTAAATCTAATTTATATAGACTTAAACATACAGAAATTATATATGGATTTCAAGCAGAATTTTCCCTATATTATGAATATTCGGTTTGTTTTTACTTTTGAGTACGTTAAAATATAACCTCATGTAATTTTGCATATAGGTCCTTATACTTAGTAAAACTCACAAATAATTCATACTTCCATAGATTTTGACAACTTTTAGATGACTTTTTTATCATAATCTCGCACCGCCTTGTAGCAATGCCATCGAAACACCGTACCAGGTCCTGATGCGTGTGTGAATGTGTTGTGACATGTGTAGACGCCCTTCTTGGGCTCCGAGGTGTGCCCCCCTCTACGAACGGCAGAGCCGCCGTCACTTGGAGGGGGGAATCGTGTGCGTCGGGTAGAACCAGAGGGAATATATTGGTTGGTTGGGTCCAGACCGTGTTCGGGGTTGTTCCTATGGGCTGACCAATCGCAACCATGTGGAAGAGTACAGTGGTCAAAGACCGTCCGGTGAAAGTCAAAGGCTAGATCATCGTGCCGACGCGTAGACCCGACGCGTCCGTTTCCCACCTCCAGGTGCCGGCGGCGGCGCCGTCCGTGAGGGAGGGCACACCCCGGAGACGCGTGCCGGGCGTTTGCAACCGCACAACACTTCCAGACTTGTGAGAGGCCGCCCACGCAAGATTTGGCGGCATGCTATCCCCCGGAGTCCGCCGGCCACAGTCATAGACGCGCGAAGAGCAATCCGCGTAGAGGGAATTTTTCGGAAACTTCCGCATCACCAAAAAATATGAAAAATTACCATCGTTCCTATAGCACATGTGCCCACGTCGTGCAAAAAAACTCATGATTTTATCGCGCTCCGAGTATATAATAATATTCTCGCCGCATCGTTACCGCAAAACGTCTACTACCATGTCATCGCCGTCCGTGAGGGGGGCCACACCCCAGAGACGCGTGCCGCCTCTTCGGACATGCCACCACACCACCCCGCAT
Source organism: Triticum dicoccoides (assembly GCF_002162155.2). Classification (NCBI taxonomy): domain Eukaryota; kingdom Viridiplantae; phylum Streptophyta; class Magnoliopsida; order Poales; family Poaceae; genus Triticum; species Triticum dicoccoides. The sequence continues at coordinate 677,129,065 of NC_041392.1, forward strand.
GTATGAGGGCCCGGTGCGACGCTCCGATGGCATTGCTACCCCCAGGGCCCTCGTCCCGCATAACCCTGTAGCGTTTGACCACGGGATCTAGCCCTTTGACTTTGCATGGACGGGCTTTGAGCAGTGGACCTCCCCACCCGATTGTGTTAGGTCAGCCCATAGAAACACTTTGGAGCAACATCCGGGCCAGACCCACAGCAATATCCCCTCCGTGTAGACCCGACGCGTCCGTTTCGCCCCTCCAGGTGCCGGCGGCGACGCCGTCCGTGCGGGGGGCACACCCCGGAGACGCGTGCCGGGCGTTTGCAACCGCCACAACACTTCCAGACTTGTGAGAGGCCGCCCACGCAAAATTTGGCAGCATGCTAGCTCCCGGAGGCCGCCGGCCACAGTCGTAGACACGCGAAGAGCAATCCGCATAGAGGGAATTTTTCGGATACTTCTCCATCACCAAAAATTATGAAAAATTACCATCGTTCCTATAGCACATGTGCCCACGTCGTGCAAAAAAACTCATGATTTTATCATGCTCCGAGTATTTAATAATATCCACGCCGCATCGTTACCGCAGAACGTCTACTACCGTGTCATTGCCGTCTGTGAGGGGGGCCAGACCTCGGAGACGCGTGCCGCCTCTTCGGACATGCCACCACACCACCCCGCATGTATGAGGGCCCGTTGCGACGCTCCGGTGGCATTGCTACCCCAGGGCCCCCGTCCCGCCTAACCCTGTAGCATTTGACCACGGGATCTAGCCCTTTGACTTTGCACGGACGGGCTTTGAGCAGTGGACCTCCCCACCCGGTTGTGTTAGGTCAGCCCATAGGAACACTTTGGAGCAACATCCGGGCCAGTACCACAACAATATCCCCTCCGTGTAGACCCGATGCGTCTGTTTCCCCCCTCGAGGTGCCGGCGGCGGCGCCGTCCGTGAGGGGGGGCACACCCCGGAGACGCGTGCCGGGCGTTTTCAACCGCCACAACACTTCCAGACTTGTGAGAGGCCGCCCACGCAAGATTTGGCGGCATGCTAGCCCCCGGAGGCCGCCGGCCACAGTCGTAGACGCGCGAAGAGCAATCCGTGTAGAGGGAATTTTTCAGAAACTTCTGCATCACCAAAAAAAATGAAAAGTTACCATCGTTCCTATAGCACATGTGCCCACGTTCTGCAAAAAAACTCATGATTTTATCGTGCTCCGAGTATTTAATAATATTCACGCCGCATCGTTACCGCAAAACGTCTACTACCGTGTCATCACCGTCCGTGAGGGGGGCCACACCCCGGAGACACGTGCCGCCTCTCCGGACATGCCACCACACCACCCCGCATGTATGAGGGCCCGGTGCGACGCTCTGATGGCATTGCTACCCCCCCAGGGCCCCCGTCCCGCCTAACCCTGTAGCGTTTGACCACGGGATCTAGCCCTTTGACTTTGCACGGACGGGCTTTGAGCAGTGGACCTCCCCACCCGGTTGTGTTAGGTCAGCCCATGGAAACACTTTGGAGCAACATCCGGGCCAGACCCACAGCAATATCCCCTCCGTGTAGACCCAACGCGTCCGTTTCCCCCCTCCAGGTGCCGGCGGCGACGCCGTCCGTGAGGGGGGCACACCCCGGAGACGCGTGCCGGGCGTTTGCAACCGCCACAACACTTCCAGACTTGTGAGAGGCCGCCCACGCAAAATTTGGCAGCATGCTAGCCCCCGGAGGCCGCCGGCCACAGTCGTAGACACGCGAAGATCAATCCGCGTAGAGGGAATTTTTCGGATACTTCTCCATCACCAAAAATTATGAAAAATTACCATCGTTCCTATAGCACATGTGCCCACGTCGTGCAAAAAAACTCATGATTTTATCATGCTCCGAGTATTTAATAATATCCACGCCGCATCGTTACCGTAGAACGTCTACTACCGTGTCATCGCCGTCTGTGAGGGGGGCCACACCCCGGAGACGCGTGCCGCCTCTTCGGACATGCCACCACACCACCCCGCATGTATGAGGGCCCGTTGCGACGCTCCGGTGGCATTGCTACCCCAGGGCCCCCGTCCTGCCTAACCCTGTAGCATTTGACCACGGGATCTAGCCCTTTGACTTTGCACGGACGGGCTTTGAGCAGTGGACCTCCCCACCCGGTTGTGTTAGGTCAGCCCATAGGAACACATTGGAGCAACATCCGGGCCAGTACCACAGCAATATCCCCTCCGTGTAGACCCGATGCGTCTGTTTCCCCCCTCGAGGTGCCGGCGGCGGCGCCGTCCGTGAGGGAGGGCACACCCCGGAGACGCGTGCCGGGCGTTTTCAACCGCCACAACACTTCTAGACTTGTGAGAGGCCCCCCACGCAAGATTTGGCGGCATGCTAGCCCCCGGAGGCCGCCGGCCACAGTCGTAGACGCGCGAAGAGCAATCCGTGTACAGGGAATTTTTCGGAAACTTCTGCATCACCAAAAAATATGAAAAGTTACCATCGTTCCTATAGCACATGTGCCCACGTTGTGCAAAAAAACTCATGATTTTATCGTGCTCCGAGTATTTAATAATATTCACGCCGCATCGTTACCGCAAAACGTCTACTACCGTGTCATCGCCGTCCGTGAGGGGGGCCACACCCCGGAGACACGTGCCGCCTCTTCGGACATGCCACCACACCACCCCGCATGTATGAGGGCCCGGTGCGACGCTCCGATGGCATTGCTACCCCCAGGGCCCCCGTCCCGCCTAACCCTGTAGCGTTTGACCACGGGATCTAGCCCTTTGACTTTGCACGGACGGGCTTTGAGCAGTGGACCTCCCCACCCGGTTGTGTTAGGTCAGCCCATAGGAACACTTTGGAGCAACATCCGGGCCAGACCCACAGCAATATCCCCTCTGTGTAGACCCGACGCGTTCGTTTCCCCCCTCCAGGTGCCGGCGGCGGCGCCGTCCGTCAGGGGGGCACACCCCGGAGACGCGTGCCGGGTGTTTGCAACCATCACAACACTTCCAGACTTGTGAGAGGCCGCCCACGCAAGATTTGGCGGCATGCTAGCCGCCGGAGGCCGCCGGCCACAGTCGTAGACGCGCGAAGAGCAATCCGCGTAGAGGGAATTTTTCGGAAACTTCTGCATCACCAAAAAATATGAAAAATTACCATCGTTCCTATAGCACATGTGCCCACGTCGTGCAAAAACAAACTCGTGATTTTATCGCGCTCCGAGTATTTAATAATATTCACGCCGCATCGTTACCGCAGAACGTCTACTACCATGTCATCGCCGTCTGTGAGGGTGGCCACACCCCGGAGACGCGTGCCGCCTCTTCGGACATGCCACCACACCACCCCGCATGTATGAGGGCCCGTTGCGACGCTCCGGTGGCATTGCTACCCCAGGGCCCCCGTCCCGCCTAACCCTGTAGCGTTTGACCACGGGATCTAGCCCTTTGACTTTGCACGGACGGGCTTTGAGCAGTGGACCTCCCCACCCGGTTGTGTTAGGTCAGCCCATAGGAACACTTTGGAGCAACATCCGGGCTAGTACCACAGCAATATCCCCTCCGTGTAGTCCAGATGCGTCCGTTTCCCCCCTCGAGGTGCCGGCGGCGGCGCCGTCCGTGAGGGGGGGAACACCCTGGAGACGCGTGCCGGGCGTTTTGAACTGCCACAACACTTCCAGACTTGTGAGAGGCCGCCCACGCAAGATTTGGCGACATGCTAGCCCCCGGAGGCCGCCGGCCACAGTCGTAGACCTGCGAAGAGCAATCCGCGTAGAGGGAATTTTTCGGAAACTTCTGCATCACCAAAAAATATGAAAAATTACCATCGTTCCTATAGCACATGTGCCCACGTTGTGCAAAAAAAATCATGATTTTATCGTGCTCCGAGTATTTAATAATATTCACGCCGCATCGTTACCGCAAAACGTCTACTACCGTGTCATCACTGTCCTTGAGGGGGGCCACACCCTGGAGACACGTGCCGCCTCTTCGGACATGCCACCACACCACCCCGCATGTATGAGGGCCCGGTGCGACGCTCCGATGGCATTGCTACCCCCCAGGGCCCCCGTCCCGCCTAACCCTGTAGCGTTTGACCACGGGATCTAGCCCTTTGACTTTGCACGGACGGGTTTTGAGCAGTGGACCTCCCCACCCGGTTGTGTTAGGTCAGCCCATAGGAACACTTTGGAGCAACATCCGGGCCAGACCCACAGCAATATCCCCTCCGTGTAGACCCGACGCGTCCGTTTCCCCCCTCCAGGTGCCGGCGGCGGCGCCGTCCGTGAGGGGGGGCACACCCCGGAGACGCGTGCCGGGCGTTCGCAACCGTCACAACACTTCCAGACTTGTGAGAGGCCGCCCACGCAAGATTTGGCGGCATGCTAGCCCCCGGAGGCCGCCGGCCACAGTCGTAGACCTGCGAAGAGCAATCCGCGTAGAGGGAATTTTTCGGAAACTTCTGCATCACCAAAAAATATGAAAAATTACCATCGTCCCTATAGCACATGTGCCCACGTCTTGCAAAAAAACTCATGATTTTATCGCGCTCCGAGTGTTTAATAATATTCACGTCGCATCGTTACCGCAGAACGTCTACTACCGTGTCATCATCGTCCGTGAGGGGGGCCACACCCCGGAGACGCGTGCTGCCTCTTCGGACATGCCACCACACCACCCCGCATGTATGAGGGCCCAGTGCGACGCTCCGGTGGCATTGCTATCCCCCAGGGGCCCCGTCCCGCCTAACCCTGTAGCGTTTGACCACGGGATCTAGCCCTTTGACTTTGCACGGACGGGCTTTGAGCAGTGGACCTCCCCACCCGGTTGTGTTAGGTCAGCCCATAGGAACACTTTGGAGCAACATCCGGGCCAGACCCACAGCAATATCCCCTCCGTGTAGACCCGACGTGTCCGTTTCCCCCCTCCAGGTGCCGGCGGCGACGCCGTCCGTGAAGGGGGGCACACCCCGGAGACGCGTGCCGGGCGTTTGCAACCGCCACAACACTTCCAAACTTGTGAGAGGCCGCCCACAGAAAATTTGGTGGCATGCTAGCCCCCGGAGGCCGCCGTCCACCATTGTAGACGCGCGAAGAGCAATCCGCGTAGAGGGAATTTTTCGGCTACTTCTCCATCACCAAAAATTATGAAAAATTAGCAGCATTCCTATAGCACATGTGCCCACGTCGTGCAAAAAAACTCATGATTTTATCATGCTCCGAGTATTTAATAATATCCACGCCGCATCGTTACCGCAGAATGTCAACTTCCGTGTCATCGCCGTCCGTGAGGGGGGCCACACCCCGGAGACGCGTGCCGCCTCTTCGGACATGCCACCACACCACCCCGCATGTATGAGGGCCCGTCGCGACGCTCCGGTCGCATTGCTACCCCCAGGGCCCCCCTCCCGCCTAACCCTGTAGCGTTTGACCACGGGATCTAGCCCTTTGACTTTGCACGGACGGGCTTTGAGCAGTGGATCTCCCAACCCGGTTGTGTTAGGTCAGCCCATAGGAACACTTTGGAGCAACATCCGGGCCAGTACCACAGCAATATCCCTTCCGTGTAGACCCGACGCGTCCGTTTCCCCCCTCCAAGTGCCGGCGGCGGCGCCGTCCGTGAGGGGGGGCACACCCCGGAGACGCGTGCCGAGCGTTTTCAACCACCACAACACTTCCAGACTTGTGAGAGGACGCCCACGCAAGATTTGGCCGCATGCTAGCCCCCGGAGGCCGCCGGCCACAGTCATAGACGCGCGAAGAGCAATCCGGGTAGAGGGAATTTTTCGGAAACTTCTGCATCACCAAAAAATATGAAAAATTACCATCGTTCCTATAGCACATGTGCCCACGTCATGCAAAAAAACTCATGATTTTATCGTGCTCCGAGTATTTAATAATATTCACGCCGCATCGTTACCGCAAAACATCTACTACCGTGGCATCGCCGTCCGTGAGGGGGGCCCACCCCGGAGACACGTGCCGCCTCTTCGGACATGCCACCACACCACGCCGCATGTATGAGGGCCCGGTGCGACGCTCCGAGGGCATTGCTACCCCCAGGGCCCCCGTCCCGCCTAACTCTGTAGCGTTTGACCACGGGATCTAGCCCTTTGACTTTGCACGGATGGGCATTGAGAAGTGGACCTCCCCACCCGGTTGTGTTAGGTCAGCCCATAGGAACACTTTGGAGCAACATCCTGGCCAGACCCACAGCAATATCCCCTCCGTGTAGAACCAACGCGTCCGTTTCCCCCCTCCAGGTGCCGGCGGCGGCGCCGTCCGTGAGGGGGGGCACATCTCGGAGACGCGTGCCAGGCGTTTGCAACCGCCACAACACGTCCAAACTTGTGAGAGGCCGCCCACGCAAGATTTGGCGGCATTGTAGCCCCTGGAGGCCGCAGGCCACAGTCATAGACGCGCGAAGAGCAATCCGCGTAGAGGGAATTTTTCGGAAACTTCTGCATCACCAAAAAATATGAAAAATTACCATCGTTCCTATAGCACATGTGCCCACGTCGTGCAAAAAAACTCATGATTTTATCACGCTCCGAGTATTTAATAATATTCACGACGCATCGTTACCACAGAATGTCTACTACCGTGTCATCGTCGTCCGTGAGGGGGGCCACACCCCGGGGACGCGTGCCGCCTCTTCGGACATGCCACCACACCACCCCGCATGTATGAGGGCCCGGTGCGACGCTCCGATGGCATTGCTACCCCCAGGGCCCCCGTCCCGCCTAACCCTGTAGCGTATGACCACGGGATCTAGCCCTTTGACTTTCCACAGACGGGCTTTGAGCAGTGGACCTCCCCACCCGGTTGTGTTACGTCAGCCCATAGGAACACTTTGGAGCAACATCCGGGACAGACCCACAGCAATATCCCCTCCGTGTAGACTCGACGCGTCCGTTTCCCCCCTCCAGGTGCCGGCGGCGGCGCCGTCCGTGAGGGGGGGCAGAACCCGGAGACGCGTGTCGGGCGTTTGCAACCGCCACAACAATTCCAGACTTGTGAGAGGCCGCCCAAGCAAGATTTGGCGGCATGCTAGCCCCCGGAGGCCGCCGGCCACAGTCATAGATGCGCGAAGAGCAATCCGCGTAGAGGGAATTTTTCGGAAACTTCTGCATCACCAAAAAATGTGAAAAATTACCATCGTTCCTATAGCACATGTGCCCACGTCGTGCAAAAAAACTCATGATTTTATCGCGCTTCAAGTATTTAATAATATTCACGCCGCATCATTACTGCAGAACGTCTACTACCGTGTCATCGCCGTCTGTGAGGGGGGCCACACCCCGGAGACGCGTGCCGCCTCTTCGAACATGCCACCACACCACCCCGCATGTATGAGGGCCCGGTGCGACGCTCCGGTGGCATTGCTACCCCCAGGGCCCCCGTCCCGCCTAACCCTGTAGCGTTTGACCACGGGATCTAGCCCTTTGACTTTGCACGGACGGGCTTTGAGCAGTGGACCTCCCCACCCGGTTGTGTTAGGTCAGCCCATAGGAACACTTTGGAGCAACATCCGGGCTAGACCCACAGCAATATCCCCTCCGTGTAGACCCGACGCGTCCGTTTCCCCCCTCCAGGTGCCGGCGGCGGCGCCGTCCGTGAGGGAGGGCACACCCCGGAGACGCGTGCCGGGCGTTTGCAACCGCCACAACACTTCCAAACTTGTGAGAGGCCGCCCACGCAAGATTTGGCGGCATGCTAGCCCCCGGAGGCCGCCGGCCACAGTCGTAGACGCGCGAAGAGCAATCCGCGTAGAGGGAATTTTTCGGATACTTGTCCATCACCAAAAATTATGAAAAATTACCATCGTTCCTATAGCATATGTGCCCATGTCGTGCAAAAAAACACATGATTTTATCGCGCTCCGAGTATTTAATAATATCCATGCCGCATCGTTACCGCAAAACTCTAATACCGTGTCATCCCCGTCCGTGAGGGGGGCCACACCCCGGAGACGCATGCCGCCTCTTCGGACATGACACCACACCACCCCGCATGTATGAGGGCCTGGTGCAATGCTCCGGTGGCATTGCTACCCCCAGGGCCCCCATCCCGCCTAACCCTGTAGCGTTTGACCACGGGATCTAGCCCTTTGACTTTGCACGGACGGGCTTTGAGCAGTGGACCTCCCCACCCGGTTGTGTTAGGTCAGCCCATAGGAACACTTTGGAGCAACATCCAGGCCAGACCCACAGCAATATCCCCTCCGTGTAGACCCGACGCGTCCGTTTCCCCCCTCCAGGTGCCGGCGGCGGCGCCGTCCGTGAGGGGGGGGGGGCACACCCCGGAGACGCTTGCCGGGCGTTTGCAACCGCCACAACACTTCCAGACTTGTGAGAGGCCGCCCACGCAAGATTTGGCGGCATGCTAGCCCCCGGAGGCCGCCGACCACAGTCGTAGACGCGCGAAGAGCAATCCGCGTAGTGGGAATTTTTTGGAAACTTCTGCATCACCAAAAAATATGAAAAATTACCATCGTTCCTATAGCACATGTGCCCACGTCGTGCAAAAAAACTCATGATTTTATCGTGCTCCGAGTATTTAATAATATTCACGCCGCATCGTTACCGCAAAACGTCTACTATCGTGTCATCGCCGTCCGTGAGGGGGGCCATACCCCGGAGATGCGTGCCGCCTCTTCGGACATGCCACCACACCACCCCGCATGTATGAGGGCCCGATGCGGTGCTCTGGTGGCATTGCTACCCCCCAGGGCCCCCGTCCCGCCTAACCTTGTAGTGTTTGGCCACGGGATCTAGCCCTTTGACTTTGCACGAACGGGCTTGGAGCAGTGGACCTTCCCACCCGGTTGTGTTAGGTCAGCCCATAGGAACACTTTGGAGCAACATCCGGACCAGACCCATAGCAATATCCCTCCTTGTAGACCCGATGCGTCCGTTTTCCCCCTCCAGGTGCCGGCGGCGGCGCCGTCCGTGAGGGGGGGCACACCCCGGAGACGCGTGTCGGGCGTTTGCAACCGCCAAAACACTTCCAGACTTGTGAGAGGCCGCCTATGCAAGATTTGGCGGCATGCCCGTCCGGTGAAAGTCAAAGTGCTAGATCATCGGGCCAACTGGGCTTCGTGGTGGCCTTCCGGGTGTAGCTATTCCACGGAAACACCATAACGGGTCCTGATGTGTGTGTCAAAGTGATGTTGCATGCGTAGACGCCCGTCTTGGGTCACCGGGGTGTTGCCTCCCTCCACGGACGACACTACCGCCATCACTTAGATCATCGGTCAACTCGGCTTCGTGGTGGCCTTCCGGGTGTAGCAATGCCACCGAAACACCGTACCGGGTCCTGATGCATTTGTGAAAGTGATGTTGCATGCGTAGACGCCCGTCTTGGGGCTTCGGGGTTTGGCCTCCCTCCGCGGGGGCTAGATCACCGTGTCAACGGGGCTAGGATATAGTCCGGTCGGGTGGCCTGCAGGTACGACCGAATATATTTTTAATTTTTTACTGTACTTTAGAATGGTGCCGAACTTGTCACATGGATAGCTAGTTTATGTATAAATAATAATTAATTTAGTAAGGACATTCCTAAAATAAATTAAATTTAATGTAAAACAGGTATGCCGACATAGTTCGGCCCCGCCTATGCCGACGGTTACACCTTCGGCATACCGCCCATCTTATCCAACCGGCGTCTCACACTAAAAAACCAAAAAAAAACCTTATCCAATCGTCCACCTTATCCACCCTCGATCCAGCCCCGCTGCCGCGCGCTCGATCCAGCCCCGCCGCCGCTTGATCCCCGCCCTCCGCCCCTCGATCCCGCCGCCGCCAGCCATCCCCGCCCCGCACCGCTGCCGCCCTCTTCTGCGCCGGCGCCGCCCCCGCCCTGGCCGCATCACGTCGTCCCCGCCCACCAACGCCCCCGTCCCCGCAGCGGCCCCGTCGTCCTCGTCCCCTCCTGCTACTAGTGAGCTGGGCGCGCTCGCGGCCGCGACCGCTGCTCCGGCGGTCCGGCGCCCCCTCCACGGCCCTCCTCTGTTGCTGGTCCGGCGCCCCCTCCCCAACTTGAGCAGCAGCTCGCCCCGTCCCCACCCCGACCAGCCGGCCCTCTCTAAAAGTGAGGTTTTTTTTCTTTTTTCTTAGTTTTGTACCTCCCTATGATTGTTGCTGTGTTCCAGTTCGATTTGTGATCGAGTTAGTGACGACCTCTTGTTGAAAGACGTTAGTGGCAAGATGCAAATGCAATATCATTGACTGTCCTAATAAGAGAAAATGATGCAAATGTGATTGTGTGTGGTATATTATGTGTTTTAGTAGAGCTTGCAAACGGAGAAATTAGCATTCGAATTTTGTCCCACATGCAGGTGGATAGTTTGCAAAATGTTGTTTGCAGGTGGATAGTTTGCAAAATACTGATCAATGGATGACATTAGCACTATGATTGTTTTTCCAACTCTTAAGTGTCAAAGTTGTATGTGATGTGATGATATATATAATTTTTGCACGGTGGAATTAGCATTCTTTGTTGTGTCGCATCTCCATGATAAATTGGTTTTTTCTTCATGACGGTCTTGCAAAATAATGATGAAATATTTTTTGACACTTCATGGTCTTGCTAAAAAAATAGTAATTTGTGCAAAATTCCTAAGTTGTTCATCAGGATTTAACATTTCTAATACTTTGAATGTGAAACTTGAAGTGGATGAATTTATTTTGTATTGCTCATCTAGTAAATAAAGCGATGAAGGTATTGGTCCGTGATCTATGTTTTTGACACTTTATGATCTAAGTTTATTTGTCGGTAAAATTTACAGGCTTTGGTGGTGTTGCATATCTTTGGAGTCATCGTCGTCTAAGGCATTGATCCATGATCTCGTCGCTGTTTGACTGCTTCCTCTACAGTCGAGGGTGAGCTACGAATCCATCTTAATAATCATGTCACTAGATTTACTTTTCTTGTCAAGTCGCGTAACCTAGGCGTCTCCCGTCCGAAATGCTTGCATCGATAAATATGCATTCAATTGCATATTTATCACAGCAGCTGTTTCGGATTGTCCAGCGTTTTCCACGGACAGCCCGAGGATGTGTAGATTGGGTACGTTATCCATGCTCTACCTTGTTCCGAGACAGGATTTCGGCGGCACCTCCCTGTTGTTCTCCGGAGCACATTCTCTCGGCTATTAGCCGAGACGTGTATCTGGAGAACAACAGGGAGGTGCTGCCGAAATTTTGTCTTGGAACAAGGTAGAGCATGGACAACGTACCCAATCTACACATCCTCGGGTGGGATTAGGACCCATCTTTACCTATTAGAGATGTAGGTGGATTCAGTGCCGTTTCTCGTCAACCCGGTAGAAAATAAAAATTGTATGTACTTAAAATTAACGAATCCTTAATTTTGTTTCCTGGCTCGTAACAAAGAAGAGGATGGAAGATAATCAGTGGATGTACAGTGGTTTTATCCGTCGGAATCGAGTAACAACAGAGTGGGTCGAGAAAACTGATGTGTTTTTGAAGGAGATTTTCCGTCGTCCAATGAGAATTATTCCACCATGCCCCTGTGCAAAATGTGCCAGACGTCACAGTAGAGATAAGGGATAAATGACTGAGCACCTTCGCACGTACGGATATATGAAAGACTTTATCATGCCAATAAACTTTGCCGAGCGGGACCGTGGTAGAGAGAAGGTGATGCGACAACGCATCGATGGTTTTGAGGACGACGGGGTTAGAGACATGCTAGATGATGTCTTTGCTGCAGAGGCGACACATGCAACAGCTTCAGAGAATGAACCAGAGGAGCCGGAGGCAACCGCAAAGGCCTTCTTGGAGGTCTTGGCCTTGTCAAAGAAATCTCTTTATGCGGGTGCCAAAATCTCTCAGCTAGATGCCATCTCGCAACTGATGGCAGTCAAGGCTGAGTATGGCTGTAGCCAAGCTTGCTTCGAAGCATTTCTGGGAGTATGGGTTAACAGCCTTCCTGAGGGTCATGAACTGCCGAAAGCATGTACGCTACAAAGAAAATCATGAAGGCACTATCAATGAATTATGAGAAAAAAGATGTTTGTCCGAAGAATTGCCTTTTGTTTAGGCATGAGTATGCGAATGACAAGTACTGTAGGAAGTGCGGTTCCTCTCGGTACCTTGAGGTGGTCGATGAGCATGGTGAGAAGAAGCAACTAGACATCCCCGCAAAGATTCTTCGGTATCTCCATTTCATAGAAAGACTACAACGCCTTTTCATCACGGAGGAGTCTGCCAAAATGATGAAGTGGCACAAGAAAGGGATAAGGTACCATAAAAAAATCGTACATCCATCGGAAGCTGAAGCATGGAAGTCATTTGATGAAGAATACCCCGAGGAAGCAGCTAAGGCTGGGAATGTCAGAATTGCGATAACAGGTGATGGGTTCAATCCATATGGAATGTCTTCCAATCCATACAGCTGCTGGCCCGTGTTTGTTATCCCGCTCAATCTCCCTCCCGGTGTCCTAATGCAACACAAGACAATGTTTTTGTCGCTAATCATTCCAGGGCCTGAATACCGGGAAATAATTTGGGAGTGTTTATGCAGCCACTGGTGGATGATTTGCTCCATTCCTGGTACTTCCCGAGGTTGACATATGATCGACATCTACAAAAAAAATTCTTGATGAAAGTTTGGTTGATGTATTGCATGCATGACTTTCCTGGCTATGCCCTATTCTGCGGATGGTGTACAAGTGGGAAGATGCCATGCCCAGTGTGCATGCAGGCTCTATGTTTAATTTGGCTGCAAAAGGGTGGCAAGTATGTAGCATTTGACCTGCATCGACAGTTCCTCCCTCCAGACCATCCAGACAGGGAAGACAAGAAGAACTTCACGAAAGGCCGGGTTGTCCATGAAGTAAACGAGATTCCAACGTTTTCTGGGGTAGATGTTCTTGCTCAGCTAAAAGCTCTCAAGCCTAAAGGCGAAGACAAAGGCAAAGGCAAAGGCAAAGGGGAAAGCGAAGGCCAAAGGCAAAGGGGAAAGCGAAGGCCAAGGCCAAGACAAATGCAAAGGCAAAGGCAAACGCTTTGAGGGATATGGTGAGACGCACAACTGGACTCACATTACCCCATTCACGAAGCTTCCATATTTCAAGGACCTCAAACTTCCTTATAACATCAATGTGATGCACACCGAAAAGAATGTCGCAGAGTCCCTTTTTGCCACGATCCTCAACATTCCTGATAAGACAAAGGATAACGTTAAAGCTAGAGCTGATCAACAGAAAATTTGTGATAGACCACGTCTGAACATGCGGCCTCCTTCAAGCGGTCGAAGAAACTGGTTCAAGCCAGATGCTGACTTCGTCCTTAAACCGCCAGACAAGAAGGAAGTACTTATGTGGCTCAAACACATTGTGAAGTTCACTGATGGTTATGCATCAAATATAAGTAAGGGAGTCAATCTTTTAACGGGCAAAGTGACCGGGCTCAAGAGCCATGACTATCATGTATGGATTGAGCGGATAATGCCGGTGATGGTTCGAGGCTATGTCCCAGAGCGTGTCTGGCGAGTGCTTGCGGAACTAAGCTATTTCTTCCGCACGCTATGTGCTGAAGAAGTATGTCTGGAGGTGATTGAAAAATTGCATAAGAAGGCACCGGAGTTGATATGCAATCTAGAGAAGATCTTTCCGCCAGGCTTCTTTACTCCGATGATACATCTCATTTTGCACCTCGCGAAGGAGGTATTGTTGGGGGGGGGGGCTATGCAGAATCGTTGGTAGTACGGCCCTGAGAGACAGAACAAGCATCTCCGATCCAAATGTGGAAACAAAGCTAAGATTGAAGCTTCCATAGCTGAGGCAGTTATCCTAGAGGAGGTGTCAGACCTCAGGACATCATACTACCCAGACCACATTCCCACTCTGCATAATAAGGTGCCTCGATACAATACAGAAGAGCCCAAGTATAAACCCAAGCTCGATCTATTCGGTGGGCAATGTGGCAGGGCGGGGGGCTCGAAACCTTATAACATGCCAACACAAGAGTGGGAGGACATAATGTTCTATGTCTTGCACAACATCAAGGAAGTTGAGGAAGAGTGGATGAGGTAATACTGTTGCACCATTCCTTTATGCAGTTCGTTATGTTCACTTAGTCTTGGTCTAACACCGTTTTTCTTATTTTAGTCAATTCCTACTGGAGGAGTGGACGGGAATGATTCCTCCTACTGAAGCGGAGGCACTTACTCTTCTCCGGAACGGTGCCCCTGGAAGGAAAAATTTTGTTGCTTGGTTCATGGAGAAAGTAAATTTTCACATTCCCCTAGTTCAACTTCTAGTTCAACATTTATTAGTTAATAGAACTAATGCACCCATGAATTTAAATAAACTTGTAGGGGAAAGATTTGAACACCTCTATGGATGAAGAATTGAGATGGGTGTCCATGGGTTTTAACGTCGGGTCATGAAATGTGAAAAGTATGATGTGAATGGGTATCGCTTCCATACAGAGGAGCACCAGAACAACCGGCCTGATCCCAAAACTATAAACACAGGAGTGTACACCCCAGGACAAAATGGACTTGAGTACTACGGAAGGGTAGGAAAAATATACGAGCTTACATTCGACCTTGGGCGCGAGGACCTAAGGCTAGCTATGTTCAAATGCCGATGGTTCGACCCATATGAGGGGCTGAGACATACGCCTTCCCTTGGTTTGGTCGAAGTTAGACCATCCACTGTCTATGCAGGAGCTGATCTCTTTATTGCGGCTACCCAGGCCACACAAGTTTATTATCTACCCTACCCATGCCAGAAAGAGTACCTAAAGGGTTGGGAAGTTGTGTTCAAGGTGGCACCACATGGTAAGCTACCGGACCCGAACGATGACGATTATTACTACATTAACCCCATGACATACGAGGGAGTGTTCTATCAAGAGCAACCTGATGATGTTGATGTGGCCCGATCCAATGTCGCTGCCCCGTTGGGTGTTGTTGATGTGGATCCAAACAATAATGATGCACGGAATGATGGCGAGGCCATTGTGAATGACCAAGACATACTTATGCTAGAGAAATTAAATGAAGATGTCGAAGATGATGAAGAACCTCCACCTACGTCAGACAACGAAGATGATATGCGTGATAGTGATGATGAGACGATCGAGGCACCGGTTACAATAGTGATGATTCATATGGGTTCTAGTAGATGTATGTTTCATGTCTTTTCTTATATGGTTTATTTATGAATGTCCTTTTTTATTCCTTTTTGTTATATCTTTTTCTTCATTGTTAATATACTAACTTTTTATTCTCTTTTCAATGCAGGTTCGCTAAGCATGGGAAAGGGCAAGGCCGATGGTGTGGTTTGCTAAGCAAACTCGCCGCGAGGGTTAGTCGGAGTGGTCGACCCCGTAGTCTCCCCCCCGACTAATTGATGATGAGTCCTCACAGGGAGGTCGAGGGAGAGGTGCCCCTAGAGGAGGAGGGGTGGGGGGAGAGGCCCAAAAGGATGGTTTCGGGGCTAAAAACTACGCTTTATAACAGACATATGGGGGTCGTCTTCGCGGCCCTCCTCTAGTGAGGTACCCTCTGAGGAGGAGGAGGAGGAGGAGGAGGAGGTCCGGGAGGAGGATGAGGATGAGGAGGAGGCACGCGGGAAGGATGGTTGTGGTGGGGAGGATGGTGGTGGCAGGGAGGATGGTGGTGGCGAGGAGGATGGTGGTGGCGGGGAGGTGGGTGACAAGAAGAAGGCTTGGCTGCATGGTGGTGCACGACTCCCGGATCCTCCTGCTACCGAGGAGATGAAGTGGCTCATTGAGCCCACGGGGAAAAAGTAAGTGCCCCTTAATAATATTTTAAACACATACTATCATTTTTATTGTGCACATACTAATATTTTTCATTCTTTTGCAGCTCCTGGAAATATCCTAATGGTGCCCGTCTTCCAAACGGCATCATCACTATCCTGTTGAAGAAATATTGGCCGGGGATGTTCACTCCGGACCCAGTCAACCACCTGGAGCGCAAGATTTTGGCCACGTGTTGGGATCACTACGAAGCAGCATTCCACCCGGCCCATGAGACGGCTGCTAAGGCCGTGATATCAAACTTTTGGGTAAGTCCTCTTCAGAAGCACTAGTCTTGAGTTTCTTTCATATTTTATCATCGAATCGTTTAACTCATCGCTTGTTCCATTCTGGTTTTATGATTGCCTCTAGAAATTCTATAGAGTTCTTGAGGAGCATAAGGCCATGGCCGATGAGTATGTGCTGCGGGCTGCGAGGAAGCAGACCCGTCAGATACAGTACGAGGTGTGCTGGGTGGCCATCTCACGGTATTATCACGACAAACATGGCGTGAAGGTGACCAAGGAAGAAGCTAAGGCATAGGACCTTACCTTGGAACGGGAGCAGTACATGTTGGTAAGCATAACAGACTTTTCATTCTGACGTTTGTGGTAAATTTCATTGTTTCATGTTCACATGCCATTATGCTTCATTATGTAGGTGGCTCCTGATTGGTGCTATCGCCACCCTGAGGGATGGGCGGGATTGGTGGATATGTGGGTCGGCGCGGACACAGAGGTTTGCTGCCAAGAGCAACATAAACAAGGCTAATCGAGGACGTGACGGAACACACGGTCAGGGAAACCGAAACCACTGGCACACCAAGAAAATTCAGGTATATCTATGTACATGAAACATTCTTGATCTTCTATTTGCCGTATGTTCTTATGTATGACTAACCTTTGTTTGGCGGTGCAGGAGGAGAAATTGAAGCGGCCGCTCTCAGACATCGAGTCCTGGAGGCTCGCCCGTGTGCGGCCTAATCGCAAGGATGACGAGAGTGAGTACTATGGCAAGGCCGGGGAGAACCTGGAGTCCTACAAGAAGGAGTTTAAGAAGTGGAATCCTGACAAAGAAGACCCCATGTCTGTGGATTCCGACGAGAGGGCGGTGGTGAGCATAGGGCCGAGGAGTCATGGTCGGTCGGCGGTTCTGGATTCGGTGATCACCCCTTCTATCTCCTACAGACGGATCCGAGCTACCAACCCGAGGCCGAGCCCGCGCCCGAGCATGTCCACTGCATAGGCCATCCTAGCCCAGCGCAACTCTGTAAGTATTTTCCCTCTTATCTTCTTTCTTTCTACTTTTATTTTCCGCTTTGTTATGTATTATGAGTTGCATTATGTCATATTGTAGGCCTACATGGAGTTCCAACGTCAGCAGCTCTACGACTGGAACCAGAGAGTTGCAGCAGTCATGGAGCACAACAGTCGCATGACGCAACTTATGTTTGCGTCTATGGCAACCGGGCAGATTCCTACAATGGAACCACCACCACCACCTCCTGGACCACAACCAGTGGTGCCTACGTTTGAACAATTTCTGGCAGACCACTACAATGTCACTCCGGTTAGTACATCACCAACCTATTCAACCACAACTTCTCGTTTATTCAATACAATCATATATTGCCTTACCATCTCTTTCCAAACATGCAGGGAACCGGTGGTGGTGCTACTGATGGTTCCACTCCTGAGTCACGGAGCCCAGTCACTCCGGTCTGGCTTGGCGGCGGCGGTGGCGCTAGCGCTAGCGGCAGTGGTGACGACCTCGGCTTTGGCGGCCTCGGCTTTGGCAGTGGAAGTGATACCGCTTAAGCCTTTTATTGTGATCATGTTGGACTTGCGATGATGATGCTTCTATGTTGGACTTGCTATTATGTTTATCATGTGGGACTTGTGATGATGATACTTTTATGTTGGACTTGTGAGGATGTTTATCATGTTGGACTTGCGATGATGATGAACTTGTGATAATAATCTTCTCTTTTCTATTGTGATGATGATGATGATGATATATATATATATATATATATATATATATATATATGCTGTTATTTGAATTGAAATGTAACAAAAACAGAAAAAAAAGAAAATAGTGCATAACTATGCCGACGGTTAAACCGTCGGCATAGCCCCCGGCGTGTTACCAGCAGGCAACACGTGGCTGTTTCTTGGAAGCCTGGCGTGAACTACGCCGACGGTTCGGTCGTCGGCATAGACCCACAAGCTATGCC
>NC_041392.1:677147271-677173759 GCF_002162155.2 Triticum dicoccoides
CGCCGACGGTTAGGCCGTCGGCATAGCTTTTGAGCTATGCCGACGGCCTAACTGTCGGCGTATCGCCAGGCCACGGTCCCACGTGTCAGGTGGCGCCGTCAACGTCCGTCAGGTGGAAAATATTGCCGACGGGGTATGTATGCCGACGGTGGTACGACCCCCGTCGGCTTAGCTCACTATGCCGACGGTTTTTGTATGCCGACGGCCGACCTGAGGTATGCCGACGTACGAGTTGCCGACGGGGATATGCCGACGGGGGCCGTCGACGTAGCACTTTGCTGACGGCTTTTGGCCCTATGCCGACGGTCATGGGCCGTCGGCAACGTATCAAATTCTGGTAGTGCGTTGCTTGTGTCGTGCTAGCTTGCACTAGCTGCTACTTAGGCTGTTTTTGCTCTCCTAGCCCAGTGTGCAGCTGCAGATTATTTTGGTAACTCTGTTAGTGTACAAGAGAGAGCTAGCCAGTAGTTTTGGGCTAACAGTCACCATGAGCAGTTGCTCGCATTTGTCCACCAGAAGTGGGCGAGGCATCTGATGAGAAGGGATCCGGGCTCGGACAAGGACGGATCCTTGTGTGATACAGCACGCGAGGCATCTGATGTCCCCTTGATTTCGTCAATGGGCGATCCGATCTGATCCGAGGAAGACGAACACGATAGAATCGCCGGCGACGGTGGCCCTGGTGTGGCTTTGTAGAGGGCGCGTATCCTTTTCCGACTAGAATAAGGTTACTCGGCGCTGGAGAATTTTCTTTCCAACGGGGCACATTAGTAATTTTTCCACTCGAAAGTCACCCGCCGTCAACGCCACTCGCGGCCGCGGCCAGTGTTCATCTTGCCGGACGGCGGCTGAGAGCATCTCCACCCGTTCGTCTCTCAGGGCACCGAAAAAAAGCCGCCCGGAGGCTAACCGGCGCTAGATTGATGCGTGGGACGACTCTGCTCCCGGTCGTCGGCCCATAGGTCATCGCGGGCTCGGCGTTATTTCATACAATTTTTTGCAAACCCGACGAACTTTCACGAACTCGGCGAAATTTTATTGAAATTTGTACAAAAACATTAAAAACATGCAAACTACGCCTAAACTATGTCAAACTACACCTAGGCACTGCGCCCGCGTCCACCGCCTGCCATCTACATACCAAGAAGTCTGTAGAAACGGGTGTAGCCGCCGTCATCGTCGTCGCGCGCCCCGCCGGAGCCACCGCCGCCCTACTGCACCCCTGGCCAGGGTCATCGACGCGCGGTGGGGCGCTGGACGGCCCGGCCTTGTCCTCCTCGTTGCTGTCGAGGACGATGACGCCGCCCTCCTTGCGCCCGCGGCGCCGGGCCTAGAACTCCGCCTACGCCCGGCGCTGGCGGAGCATCTGCTCGCGAACATAGTCCTCCTTCGCCCAATTAAGGGCGGCCTCGTCGTCGCGGGCCACCATGTCCGTGTGCTCCGGCTTCACCGGGAGCAGCCCCGGCTCGGTCTTCGGCCGGACCAGGCGGAGGGAGCGCGGGGAGAGATGGAAACCCTCATTGATGACGAGGACGCCGCCGCGGGTGCAGCGCCAGAGCGGCGTCTCTTTTGGCTCTGGCTTGACGGGGCGGAGAGCCGGCGAGCCGGAGAAGGGCTGGACGGGGCGGAAAGCCGGCGAGCCGGAGGAGAGCGAGCCGGAGCCCGACGACGATGACATCCCCGGCTCCATTCGGCGCGGCGTCCAGGAGCTGCCATCCCGGTGAGAGAAAGACAGTCACGTCGGGTACTCGAGGCGCGACACGTTGCCGGTCTCGATGTAGTCGAGGACGGCCTCAAGGGTGTGGCCTGGCACGCCCCATCACTCGCGCCGCCCGTTGGTGTTGAGGCAGTCACGGGGATGACGCCGTTGACAGAGACGATCTTCTCTTGGCGGCGGCGCGTCATGCCTGCACTCGGAGTAGCACTCTCTGTAGCACTTGCAGTACTCGGACATGGCAGCCACCTGCTGGCGCTCCTCGAGGAGCAGGAGCACGCACAGGCACAGCGCGGCCATGGTGGCCACCCTTAACTTCTTCGCCTTCATCTTCTCCCTCGAGCAACCTGTGGCCTCTTCTTCTTCTCGGTAACACATCATCAAGAATATATTTGATCAAGGGAGGCAGAGGAGAGAACTGTTGTGGTGAGAGTGTGAGGCGGTGTGCTTTCTTATATGGGCACCCGAGCTCCGAGGACAAAACCGACATTTGACCCTCGTAATGTATTTCCCGGTAAATGAAATGGGCACGATTTTCCCTAGCATCGCCGCCGGGTTATCTGGCGTCTTTTCGGCGAATGGATGATGTGCAGGTGGAGTGTCCTGTAGCATAACGTTGGACCTCAAAAGTGAGTAGAGAAAGCCTTGTTGGAGCTGCCTGTACCTGTATTGATGTAGAAAGAAAACAGAATGCAGTTCAGGTACACTGCTGTTTATATACCACTGAAGGTTCAAATTCTAATACTAGTATGTCTTCAGCTGTACAGCACTAGAGCTAAGCTGGGAGAAATCAAGTTTCCTTGACATGGAAACAGATAAACAGTTTATGCAAGAGCAGCAGAGAGCTGTAGAAAGGAAATTTGCAAAGGCAAGCTCTCTGATGGCTCTGGCCTTAGCAGAGCAACACAACTACCCGCAGCTCATGGTGAAGTGCGTTGAGTTCATCGTTAGCACTCCTGCAATTCTTGATGCTGTGTTGGCGACAGACGGATATAAGCATCTGGTGGCAAGCTGTCCTATGGTGTTGCCCGAGCTTCTCAAGTCTGCACGGGGCATATCAAGGGTAACCATAAGAGTTAATGCTTCACTCCATGTATTTTGTCTCTGTTTGAGCAACTTACTACATCACCTAAAACTGAAAACTTATGCCCATTATATGTATGTCATGAGCAACTTATTGCTCGAGTTTGCACTCGTGTTTGATTTAATTCAGGGCTAAACTGTCCTAGTTTCGATATGCGTGTCCTCTGCTTGTCAAATATTGGCACACGGTCATGCTTTGGTAGAGACTTGTGCTTTCAGTGATGTTAAAGAGTAGGATGATCCGGAGTGTGCTGACATGACTTGCTCAGCTGCAGGCTGCAGCCACACAATCCTGCTGTTTGTTCTTACAGAGTGTGCAGTATTGTTGTATGCTGGGAACTCTGTTGAACACATTGTCACGTCAAATTCCGGAACGGTGTCAGGAAATACCATCTGATGAGTAGTTCATGCTTGCTCTGTTTTTCAGACAAATCCGGAACGGTGTCAGGAAATTCCGGAACGTCAAATTCCGTAAATACCATCTGATTGTGTTAGTTACTCTCTGTCCCAAATAGCTTACCAAAAAGTCTTATAATTTGGAACAGATGTAGTAGTACAAAGTAAGGTGATTCCTGTGTCACTGGCCAAGGGCCAACACCTGAAACCATTCATGCTTGCTCTGTTTTTCAGGCAAATCCTCCAGGCTGCTTAAAAGAAATCTAAATGCAATTCATGCAATGGAAGCACATGCAGTACTAGTTTACTCCCGTTATGAACGCTTCACAACATGTTCACCTTCTCAAGATGAAGGACAAATCCGAAGCGACCTAACAATTAATCTGGGCCATTACGACATCCACCGAGAAGGCCAACAAGTAGTTTGTTCGTATTATGCATGAAACAATTAACTACTAAATGCGGTTGGTCCAGTGATACAAGTAGATATACAAATAAATAACGTATAATAATATGTGCCACCTTTTAAGGGGGAAGCTAACATTGAACTTCAGATCTAACCTACCGAGACATTGGAAAAATCATTTACATATCCACCCAATGCCCTTCTCAAAAGAACTCTTTTCTGAAGATCACCGTTCCAGTTTCCATTGCCACTTGTCTCCAGGACATGGCCAATTTTCAAGAGCATAGGATAAATCATAAACCCTTACCATATGCATTAGCACAAACAGGTATTGCGAAAAAGGACATTCACTTCTGCATAGTTCTCGTAAATAAATCTCCTCAGGTAGCATCCCATCATGGACCTATACAAAAAGAGCAAGAAACTCCTGAAACTGTAGCTCAACTTCTACTGAACTCAGCTAGAACTAAGATGTACTTTCCTACAATAAAATTTACAAGAAATTTCGTGGAATTCCTATGTTGGTGATAACTTTTACAAACATGGGCGCATGCATTCCCGATGTCAGGATGGTGCAGTCGCGTGTAAATGAGGTCGTAAGTGTAATTATGACTCTATTTCGTTTTTTATTAAAGACTAGTAAACTAAGAGGACTAATTTTTTCATCAAGCTTATAGTAGAAACTTAGTCCTTTTTGTGAGAGGAAACATCAATGATGAATCCCTACTTCTTATCTTCACCAGTGTTTTGTTATCTAGAGCTCATAGTTTGTAATTTTTATGCTTCTGCTAGACACGGCGTTTATTCATAATGCGTCGCCGGGTTGGCTGATTGCACATCCGGACATCTTGTGCGCGAGAGTACTTAAGGCAAAATATTACCATGGGGCTGATCTGCTAGACACGGCGTTTATTCATAATGCGTCGCCGGGTTGGCAGGGCATCATGCATGGTTTGGAACTCCTTAAAAAAGGATGTATTTGGCGCATCTGCAACGGAAATAGTGTTCGCATTTGGAGAGACAATTGGATCCCGAGAGGAAACATGAAAATAAACATGAACCCAACAAGGTCCCGAACTCGGTGGGTAGCAGACCTCATCGACCAGGAGAGTCACGCTTGGAAGGAGGACTACATCATGCGTATATTTACACGCGAAGACGCAAATGATATTTTAAGTATCCGACTACCAAATTATGATGATGAGGATTATATTGCGTGGCAGCCCGAAAAAAATGGAATTTTCAGTGTTCGTAGCGCATATCGGTTAGCCATGGACGAAAAGGGTTCTGGGGTGATTGGGTCCAGCCACAATACCCAAGGAGATCGCAGTATTTGGAATAATATCTGGAAGACAAATGTACCCCAAAAAGTACGTATTTTTACATGGAGACTAGCATCGGAGTCACTGGCGGTTCAAACTAATAGATTTCGTCGCATCCCAGGCCTCACCCCGATTTGTAATGTATGTGGGGCCGAGGATGAAACAGGCTTCCATATGGCACATCGATGCACATTTGCAAGGGCCTTGTGGCACGAACTCAAGGAGGCATGGAACCTGCCCCCTGAGCAGGAAGTACAATATACTGGAAGGGATTGGGTCCTAATCTTGCTAGATAAGGTGAGTGAAGATATGAAACAAAAATTTATGCTATTTTGGTGGCGTGTTTGGCACCATAGAAATGACGCGATCTTCGCAAAAGGTAAAGCGAAAATTTCCCACTCTGCTCGTTTTTTGCAAAACTACCTTGCAAACATCCGCTTGATTGCGGAGGGAACTTCTGAGATAGATCGAAAAGGGAAAAGTCCGATGGTTAACTTGCCATCAGTGCAACAACATGATCATACAAAGGAAAAAGGATGGACAATGCCAGAGCTCGGATGGGCTAAGGTCAATGTTGATGGAAGTTTTTTGGAGGAAAATAGGAGCGGAGCCTGGGGAGCTGTGATTCGAGATCATGATGGAAGAATTATCTTATCAGCTTGGGATTATATACCGCGGTGCAATGGAGCGGACTGCGCGGAAGCCATGGCTTGCCTAGAAGGACTAAGGATGGCAATGTCGGGGACGAATCTACCCTTAATCATCGAGACAGATTGCAACTCGGTGACAAAGGCGCTTATCCTCTCGTCTATTGATAGATCGGAGGTTGCAACAATTGTAAAGGAGTTTCAAGCCATGAAAGGGAACAGAGAAGTAAAAGTTTGCAAAGTAGATAGAAGGGACAATAGGTTAGCTCATAGTCTTGCCCAGTTGGGGCGTAGAGAGTTGCGTGGTGGGGTTATGCAAGGCTCTGTGCCAACCTGCGTGTTGAGTGAGGCCTTGCACGATTGTACGAACTATGTTTCTCTATTTAATTAATACAACTCTCTATTTCAAAAAAAAAAAAGATTTACATTCAGTTTAAGGAAAACCTTACTATCAAGAGAGGAACATACAAAATAGCTCGGATGGACCCTAACTCAGGATATACAGTAAAGTCCCCAGGTTTAGCAACCTCATCATCTATTCAGCAAGTTCTTCAAGTTTCTCGGTGCTACTACCGATCTTGCGAGGAGAAAACATTCCTGTTGAGCGAACCTAGTTCTTCTAAGTGTTAGTTGGAACTAAAGAGTCTTTTTCTCTGGTGCCACCAAAATTTTGACATGCAAGGTCCTTTTTTTTAGCATTGCTAACTCCAAGGCAGGCCATGCCCTGAGGGGGTAGAGGGGGCGGCCACGCCGGGTCGAAGACCCCGAAGGGGGTAATGTATGTGTATAGGCTCTTCAAAAATGGTATATGTTCACATTTGGTATTCTTAGAGCTTGTTGTTTTCCCTCCCCCAGTCCCGATGCTTTTCCACCTTAACTATGGCTGTCTAGGGGGCGAATGTAAAAAAATTGTATTAGCCCACCTTGTTCTTTGAGATTCATGTTTTGGAATCTTTGGGAAATGGGACCGACCTGGCGCCTCAAGTTCTTTGAGATTCATGTTTTGGAAACCTTCTTATTCCTTAGGTCCTACCTATCTAGGGTTTTACCAAGATAGATTTTATCTGCTTCACTACTATTCATGGGTAGTGTTGTGGAAATTTGTGTAGATTGATTTTACTACACTACTCATCATTTTTCAGTTTTTTAGTTCTTATTAAGTAATTGACTTTGAACTAAGACTCCTAACTCTAGAGTTACTAAAATGTTCAATTTTATACACTTGCTTGTTTTAAAAGAGGTGTTTGTTATCCATGTTCACCTCATGTGTATAGTTTTCATGTTCGTATATGTACTTACAAGTTAGTTTGTGTGTCTACTTAACATATTAGTTTGTGCTTTACAAGATCGAGCATGTCTTCGATGTTAATGTGTGTGATAACAATGTCCAAGTGTATTTCACACTTCAATATGTGTTGGCAACACATGTTGAAGTGTATCCTCATATTAATGTGTGTGTACTGCCCATTTCCCATGTTAATGTGTTTCTACCATCCTCATGTACTTCAAGTAAGATGTAAATCCATAGGCATTCTGGTGTTCCATTTCTTAATTGTTAGTTCACTGATCTCATATAGTTCTCCAAATTTTTCCCTTGCACTTTCCTTGAACCACTCAAAATGTAGAAGCCCATATCTAAGATAAGCTTAATTTTGCCCCTTGATACAAGAGATCTCCTTCATGTCATCAAAGAGTTGGGCCTTGAAAACCGGAGATCTTGTAGCAAGTATGTCCTTGTGTGCAACAAATGACCAGTGGCGGTGCCAGAAATTCATTCATGTGTAGTCAATTCAAATTTGTGTAGTCATATGTGTTGGAATTTTGCTAGTAGGCCTTTGGAGCAAAGCCCAACTAAAATTCTGAAATTCTCTTGGCCCATTCATGCACATATGTGAGTGGAGTGAGTGAGACTAGAGTTTAGTCCCACCACGGAAGTTGAGAGAGACTTGCACCTTTTTATAAGGTGAGCTCTTCTACCACTTGTATGGGCATGAGAAGAGGAGACCTATGATACGTCTCCAACGTATCTATAATTTTTGATTGTTCCATGCTATTATATTATCTGTTTTGGATGTTTAATGAGCTTTAATATGCACTTTTATATTATTTTCGGGACTAACCTATTAATCAGAGGTCCAGTGCCAGTTTCTGTTTTTTTTTTGCCTATTTTAGTGTTTTGCAATAAAGGAATATCAAACGGAATCCAAACGGAATGAAACCTTTGGGAGGATCTTTCTTGGAACAAACACAAACCAGGAGACTTGGAGTTGAAGTCTGGAACTCCGCGAAGCTTTCACGAGGCAGGAGGGCGCGCCCCCACCCTCGTGGGCCACACGGAGCTCCACAGACGTACTTATTTTGCCTATATATACTCTTATACCCTAAAAACATCAAGGGGAGCCACGAAACCACTTTTCCACTGCCGCAACCTTCTGTACCCGTGAGATCCCATCTAGGGCCTTTTCGGACGATCTGCCGGAGGGGGATTCGATCACAGAGGGCTTCTACATCAACACCATAGCCTCTCCAATGGTGTGTGAGTAGTTTACCACAGACCTTCGGGTCCATAGTTATTAGCTAGATGGCTTCTTCTCTCTCTTTGGTTCTCAATACAAAGTTCTCCTCGATGTTCTTGGAGATCTATTCGATGTAATACTTTTTGCGGTGTGTTTGTCGAGATCCGATGAATTGTGGATTTATGATCAAGTTTATCTATGAACAATATTTGGTTCTTCTCTGAATTCTTATATGCATGATTTGATATCTTTACAAGTCTCTTAGAATTATCGGTTTAGTTTGGCCTACTAGATTGATCTTTCTTGCAATGGGAGAAGTGCTTAGCTTTGGGTTCAATCTTGTGGTGTCCTTTCCCAGTGACAGAAGGGGCAGCAAGGCACATATTGTATTGTTGTCGTCGAGGATAAAAAGATAGGGTTTATATCATATTGCTTGAGTTTATCCCTCTACATCATGTCATCTTGCCTAAAGCATTACTCTGTTCTTATGAACTTAATACTCTAGATGCATGCTGGATAGCGGTTGATGTGTGGAGTAATAGTAGTAGATGCAGAATCGTTTCGGTCTACTTAACACGGACGTGATGCCTATATTTCATAATCATTGCCTAAATATTCTCATAACTATGTGCTCTTCTATCAATTGCTCGGCAGTGATTTGTTCACCCACCGACACTTGCTATCATGAGAGAAGCCACTAGTGAAACCTATGGCCCCCGGGTCTCTTTCTTATTATATTGCATCTCTTTTATTTAAATCGCATCTCGTTTACTATTTTGCAATCTATACAACAAAAATACCAAAACTATTTACCTTACTATCTTTATCAGATCTCACTTTCGCAAGTGACCGTGAAGGGATTGACAACTCCTTTATCATGTTGGTTGCAAGGTTCTTAATTGTTTGTGCAGGTACTAGGTGACTTGCGTGTTATCTCATACTGGATTGATACCTTGGTCCTCAAAAACTGAGGGAAATACTTACGCTACTTTGCTGCATCACCCTTTCCTCTTCAAGGGAAAACCAATGCATGCTCAAGAGGTAGCAACCTACACGAGCACTCCTCCTCCGCGCTCGCCTGGCCACGCCTCGTCACGACGCGCCGTGGGTTGCGGGATTGAGCCGAGTCGAGGACAGAGCTATGCATGTTGTCTATATTTTTGCTGCTCAGGAAAAATTAATAAGTCATTAATTAATAATTAATGGACGCGTTAATTACTAAACAGTTTCTGATTCTTTTGGATCTTGATGAGTTGGACGTGTGGTTTACTCCCACGATCTACCCGGCTCGTGATACGTCTCCAACGTATCTATAATTTATGAAGTATTCATGCTATTATATTATCCATCTTAGATGTTTTATATGCATTTATATGCTATTTTATATGATTTTTGGGACTAACCTATTAACCTAGAGCCCAGTGCCAGTTTATGTTTGTCCCTTGTTTTTGATTATTGCAGAAAAGAAATACCAAACGGAGTCCAATTGACATGCCGATTTTTGATGATTTTTGATGGACCAAAAGAAGCCCCGGAGTAAAAGAGTTGGGCCAGAAGATTTTCGAGCCGTCCACGAGGGTGGGGGGCGTGCTCCACCCCCTAGGCATGGGCCCCTATCTCGTGGACGACTCGGAGACCCCTCTGACGTGAAACCGATGCCAAAATTCCTATAAATACATAAACCCCCAGAAAATAACCTAGATCGAAAGTTCCACCGCCGCAAGCCTTTGTAGCCATGAGAAATTAATCTAGTCCCTCTCTGGCACCCTGCTGGAGGGGCCATCATCACCGGAGGGCATGGAGGAGGATCCCGGAGGGGCCATCATCACCATGAAGGCCAAGGACCAGTTAGGGAACCTCTCCCCATCCAGGGGGAGGCCATGGAGGAGGAAGCACAAGGGGGAGAACCTCTCCTCCTCTCTCTTGGTGGCACCGGAGTACCATCGAGAGGGGAATCATCGCCGCGGTGATCGTCTTCATCAACATCACCATCATCATCATCACCCTCATCTCTTTTACGCGGTCCACTCTCCCGCACCATGCTGTAATCCCTACTTGAACATAGTGCTTTATGCCACATATTATGATCCAATGATGTGTTGCCACCCTATGATGTTTTGAGTAGATTTCCTTTGTCTATGGGTTGATTGATGATCTAGATTGGTACGGGTTGTATGTTGTCCTATTGTGCCCTCCGTGTCGCGCAAGCGTGAGGGATTCCCGCTGTAGGGTGTTGCAATACGTTCATGATTCGCTTATAGTGGGTTGCTTGAGTGACAGAGTCATAAACCCGAGTAAGGGGGTTGTTGCATATGGGATAAAGGGGACTTGATGGTTTAATGCTATGGTTGGGTTTTACCTTAATGATCTTTAGTAGTTGCGGATGCTTGCTAGAGTTCCAATTATAAGTGCATATGATCCAAGAAGAGAAAGTATGTTAGCTTATGCGTCTCCCTCATATGAAATTGCAATGACGACCACTGGTCTTGTTAACAATTGCCTAAGACAATTCCGCACACCGATCCATCATTATCCCACACTCGCTATTTATAATATTTAGTAATATATTCTAAATTTATGATAACAACACCTACTTTTATATTTTATCTCTACGATACCATGCAATGTTATCCTCTTCATACCCACAATGTAGTTTTATTTCCCATTTCTAGTTGGAAGCAAACGTTCGGTGTACGTAGAGTCGTATCAGTGGCAGATAGGGATTGAGAGAATATTGATCTTACCTTTAGCTCCTTGTGGGTTCGACACTCCATACTTATCACTTCCACCATTGGGAATTGCTACGATGATTCCCTGCACTTGGGGATTATCAAGCTCTTTTTCTGGCGCCGTTGCCGGGGAGCAATATCGTGGGGTTGATATTCTCGTGTATGCTTGTTTGCTTTCTTCACTGAGTATATTTTGTTTTTCCTTTTTTGTTTCTGTTTAGTTGTGGGTGAAACATACCATTTTTTAAAACAATGAAAATACAAAAAAATTACTTGCCTCTCATACCTAAAAAG
This sequence comes from Triticum dicoccoides, assembly GCF_002162155.2. Taxonomy (NCBI): domain Eukaryota; kingdom Viridiplantae; phylum Streptophyta; class Magnoliopsida; order Poales; family Poaceae; genus Triticum; species Triticum dicoccoides. Next base: position 677,158,379 of record NC_041392.1, read on the forward strand.
TTTTTCAATAAGAGAAGTGATTGGAAGGTTATGCATTGTAGAAACGAGGGTCGACCTTGAACAGTTGTGTTCATGCTCATGGATAAAAGGTAAAAAATTTCATGGAAGCTTCTCTGAAAATAATTACCCCCTTGTATATATCCATTGTATTATAAAAATAATGTGCCAAGACTTGGTTTTATGATGATTAGATTGCTTGTTTACTTTGTGCAGTACAAAAACAGAAACTTTGGCTGTAGCGCATGATTTTACGTTTTTTACTGGAAAGTCAAATGGATCTGAAACTTTTTGCACATTACTTCCGTACAAATTTTTTAAATTTTCATATTTTTTTAGAATTGTTTGGAGTTAAAGAAGTTTACTAAACTTCCAGATTACTACAGACTGTCCTGTTTTTGATAGATTCTGTTTTCTATGAGTTGTTCGCTTATTTTGATGAATCTATGGGTAGTATCGGGGGGTATGAACCATGGTGAAGTTGGAATACAGTAGATATAGTTCCAATATGAAATTGGAATAAGTTTGCAACAGTACCTAAAGGTAGTGATTTGCTTTATTTACACTAACGGATCTCACAAAGTTTTTGTTAAAGTTTTGTGTGGATGAAGTGTTCGAAGATCAAGGAGCTATCAATATGAGAAGAATAAAGAGAGGCAAGAGCTCATGCTTGGGAATTCCCAAGGCACCCCAAGTAAATATTTCAAGGATACTCAAGCATGTAAGCTTGGGGATGCCCCGGTTGGCATGCCATCTTTCTTCTTCAACAATTATCGGTATACCTCGGTTTTTGTTATGTTCACATAATTTGTGTCCTTTGTGTTTTTGTTTTTCCTTTAAGAACTATGCTAGTATGAGATAGCACTTTATTGATTTATAGAATACTTCATGTGCTTCACTTATATCTTTTAAGTATGATCTTACAGAATTGCTCTTTGTGCTTCACTTAAATTTTTTGAGTATGGTCTTATAGAATACTTTGTGTGCTTCACTTATATATTTTGAGCTTGGATATTGGTTAGTCTATATTAATTGTAGAATGCTCCATGAACTTCACTTATATATTTTGGAGTATGCACTATTAGGAAAAGGCCTACTAGTGACGCACCTGTTTTGCCTACTAATGGTGCACTACAGGTGCGCCACTAGTATCACGCCATTAGTATTTTTTACTAATGGCGCACCATGCAGGGCGTCATTTGTATAGCCCAGGGTGCGCCATTAGTATGCCTCCCAGGGGGCCATATTTACCCATGTGCTTTGGCATACTAATGGCGCACTAGTTGATGATGCGCCATTAGAGTCCTTTTTGCAGTGCGCCATTAGTGTGCTGAGTGGTGCGCCACTAGTATGAATATTTGGGATTTTTTTCTTTTCTGATATTTGCATAGGTTACAAAACATATTACTGCACATAATATAGAGAGCACAACATATAAACAACAGATTCATCGAATACAATAAAAGATTAGTCTCCGAATACAATACATCATATTAGTCTCCGAATTCAAAAGACCGAACAAAGATAGAACATTACAAGTCTCGAGACCGCGAGTAGCGAGTTTGTCGGAAGTAATACTAATCCTAACAAGTTCTACTAATCATCATCATACAACTTCTACTCATTATTAATAACAAGTCATACGATCATCATCTTGATAGTCATCGAACCAACCCTACTTAATTGTTCTTAGCACATGATCATCAGTATTAGGCAGGACCTAAATACCCTATTTAAGGTAAAATAGCATAAAACAATATAGACCCTGACTCTCCATTATGGAGAATGGAGATCATCCTGTCTTCAATTCTTGCACTTCGCTTCCTTTTGCTTCCAAGAACCTCCTTACGACTGTCCATGCATTTTTCCATCCTTTGATTTGCATGTCTCCACTTCTTTTAGAAATCTGGTATGGACAATTGAGATTCGTAGGATGACCTGGCTATATGTTCAAAACATTAAGGCTACCTTTCTGATACATCAAATGAGGCACACAATTCTCTAGGATTATATGTTGAAAAACATTGTAATAACTTCATAGTTAGCAATGATGTACTAGTTTTAAAAGTATGCAAAAGATGCACGGATGTCGTAATAGTAAAAAATCTTACCAGGATATCTCCATGGTAGTTACCGTAGTTGAACACATGCACTAGTGGCACGTATTGGCCATAATGTTGAGGAGTTTGATTGTAGACATTGTAATTCTCAATGTCAGTACAAAATCCGACCAGATGATTTTTCTCCTTGTAAGTTGTTAATTCAGAGACATCAGTGTAGTGGGTTTTGTCTACCATCTCCCGCACATTCTTTGAACAATAAAAATAAGCTGTCAATGGAAATAAGCTGTCAACTATTTTGAAATAAACAATATAAATTAGCTAATAACTATGTTTGAGAAACATACATAGCGGTAGAATTGTAGGCGTATCAACAAGGACCCAAATGTCCATATTGTCTTGCTCGATTTTAGGATCACCAAGATCCATGGTGACAAGCATACCCTCATCAAAACCATACATCTTGCAAAATGCTTCCCAATTTTTGCAACCAAAATGGGTTACGCTCCCAGAATTATACAGATTTACTTCAAAATCCACATCGTGATGAGTCCTTAGATGAATTTTCTTTGTTTCAGAAACTTCATGGTCTTCAAAATCCATCCTCTCCAAGACATAGTGTCGGTGTCAAAACCGGCGGATCTCGGGTAAGGGGTCCCGAACTGTGCATCTAGGCTGGATGGTAACAGGAGGCAGGGGACACGAAGTTTTACCCAGGTTCGGGCCCTCTTGATGGAGGTAAAACCCTACGTCCTACTCGATTAATATTGATGATATGGGTAGTACAAGAGTAGATCTACCACGAGATCGGAGAGGCTAAACCCTAGAAGCTAGCCTATGGTATGATTGTATGTTGTGATTGTTGTCCTACGGACTAAAACCCTTCGGTTTATATAGACACCGGAGAGGGTTAGGGTTACACAAGGTCGGTTACAAAGGAGGAGATATCCATATACGTATTGCCTAGCTTGCCTTCCACGCCAAGTAGAGTCCCATCCGGACACGAGACGAAGTCTTTAATCTTGTATCTTCATAGTCTAACAGTCCGGCCAATGGAGATAGTCCAGCTATCCGGAGACCCCCTAATACAGGACTCTCTCAGTAGCCCCTGAACCAGGCTTCAATGACGATGAGTCCGGCGCGCAGTTGTCTTCGGCATTGCAAGGCGGGTTCCTTCTCCGAATACATCACAGAAGAATTTGAATACGAGGATAGTGTCCGACCCTGCAAAATAAGTTCCACATTCCACCGTAGAGAGAATAATATTTTCGCAGATCTAATTTGCTGGCTTGTTTTGGCAACGCGATGTTACGTCATGGCCCGGTGATTATTCGAACCGTTTCTTTTAACAAGCCTTGCACATAACGCGAGGCAATTTTTCGACACGTCTTGTCCAAGCAGAGATCGTGTCCCCTTATTATGGGATTCTCATCAATACGGGCGTGGGTAACCCAACCGCGCCATCAATTGCGCCGCTTGGGGGATAAGCGAGTTTTACCGGGCAAGTGGGGATGCTTAGTTTTGGCCGCCCATATAAAGGGATAAGGATTCACCTTTCTATCCACGCCTTCTTCCTCCTCTGCTCATCCGCTCCCGCACACTCGAGCTCTAGCGCCCAAGTCCTCACTTCCATCTCAACCTTCTCCAGCCATGTCTGGAGAGGGAGGCAAGTGGATGGTCTCCTCCGTCATGGAGGGAGACGTCAAGAAACTGAGGAGAGCCGGATACCTGCCCGACGACATCGCGCACCGGCTCCCAGATGAGGGGCAGCTCATCCCCACCCCCAGACCCCATGAGAGGGTGGTATTCCTCACCCATTTCCTCCGCGGACTGGGATTCCCTCTCCATCCCTTCGTCTGGGGGCTCATGTTTTATTACGGCCTGGATTTCCACGATCTGGCCCCGAACTTCATCCTCAACATCTCGGTGTTTATCGTCGTGTGCGAGGCCTTCCTCTGCATCAATCCCCACTTCGGCTTATGGCTGAAGACCTTCAATGTCAAGCCAAAGGTGGTGAGCGGCCGCCAGGCGGAGTGTGGAGGCGCCATGATGGGCAAGATGCCCAACATAACATGGCTCGAGGGCTCCTTTGTGGATACCATAAAGGGATGGCAATCGGGGTGGTTCTATATCACCGAGCCGCGCGACCCCGCATGGGTAGCGGCCCCCGAGTTCCGATCTGGCATCCCCATGCGGCTCGCCTCCTAGAAAGAGAAGGGCTTGTCCTGGGGTAATTCAAAAGAGCTGACCGGACTCCAGACATGTATTCAAAACATGGTGGACAAGAATCTCAAGCTCGTCAACATAGTCCAGGTTATGCTCGTCCGCCGGATACTCCCGTGCCAACAACGGGAGTTCACCTTGTGGGAGGTCAACCCGGCGCAGCACCGAACTCTGAACAGGCTCTTCGGCACGACTCATGAAGATGCTTGGAGGGTGCTGTTGAAAAGCGCCGAGGTCCCTCCCCCCATTATTGAGGATCGCGGATTCAGCGCGAAGCACCAAGCTAGTGCGGTAAGCTGTTTACCTTTCACATGATACTTGTTTTTTATATAGATTGACTCTATGCGGGATCTAAACTCCCGTGCCTTTGACAGGACTGGCAGAAGATGGCCGGACAGATCGACTATCCGGCTCCTTTGCCCGAAGGCCCCGTAGACGCCCTTCTGGCGAAGATGTTGACTCCGGCCCCTTATAAGGTGCCGGAGAATACCAAGAAGGCTAAGGAAGCTCGAAAGAGTTCCCAACGCCAGGCGTCGTCGGACTCACTATCCGATGATTCTGCGGCACACTCTTCCCCCGAAGACGATGAAGAGGATTAAGAGGCTCCCCCACCGACTGGGGGGACAAGAAAAGGAAGGCCGCCCCAATTGGGGAGGCCGAAGGGTCCAAGAAGGGAATGACTCTCCTTTCGGACAGCTCCACCGCCGCCGATGAAAGTGAAGACGAGTGGTTGCCCAGGGCCAAGCCCCCGGGGAGATCGTAAGTATTCGGATACCAAAGTTACCCATAGGATTCCTTTGTCGCACTACTTTTCCTAACGCCGAACTCAATTGTGCAGGCTGCCCCGAGCCGATATCGAGGCATCATCGGACGACTCCCTGGGCTCGTCAGACATGGATAGCGATCCAGTCCCGACCGCCACCTCCCCTCATCTAGCCGACGACGCCAAGGTGTTGTCTCAAGAGGCGCCGGATCGAGGGGGGACAGTCCCGGAGGCGCCTCAAGGCGACCTTCCGGACTCCGGGAGCCGAGGGGACAGGGTCCCAGAGAGCTTCGAGTTCGGCCCTCAACCGAACACCACGCCGGACCCTCCAATGGTTCCGAGCTCAGGCAGGCGGTCCCCTTCTAAGAGGGGCAAAACGCCAGTGCCGGTGACCTCTGCTCATCCAAAGGCACTGGACAGCCTGCTGGAAGCGCTTCGCAGCGCTTCCATCAACGAGGCACCGCACCATCATGAGTGCAGTGATCCAGAAGGTTCAGTCCGCCAAGAGCGGATTGACTGAAGCCTGTGCCAGCCTTCTAACAGGCTTCGAGGTAAGTGTTTTAAAATGTAGTAGAAGTATTACCGCATAGACAGTAGCCCCTGATGCTTTGTTCGGTGTTCACAAAGAAAAGCCGAACAGAGGATCAAATAATATCGCAGGAGTCTAATATAAGTATGTCAATATGCATATGCAGGCTTATCTGCTGGCGTCCGCCACACTAACTGCGGAGGTCTCCGTACTGAAGCAGGACCTTGATGGGTCCAAGAAAGAGCTCGGCCTTGCCAAGAGGCAGCTTGAGGAGAACGAGGGTAAGTAATACCCCATCTGTAGATATATGTATATATAAAAAAGGATGCAATTGCAAAATGACAGGATCATTGTATGTTTTGCCAGGGGCCACGACCGAGGTGGCGACCCTGAAGCAAGCAGTGACCAAGGCCGAAGATACAGCGGCCAAGGAGCGCACCGAGCAAGAGAGGCACGAGGCTCGGGTGGGCGAGGTGCAGCAAGAGCTCCAGGCTCTCGTGACGAAGCACGAGGCGTTGGAGCTTGACTTGAAGACGCGGGAGTCTGAGCTTGTCGCGGCCCGTGAGGGCGCGAAGAGTGCCAAGGCCGAGGCCCAGAAGGCCCTTTAGGAGATCGACGTGATGAAGAAGATAGCGGCAGGTAAGGCTTTCTATATGCAAAGCAAGCATGTAAAAGTGAATTACCGATTACTTACCCGAATCGGGAGCTCTTCAGGAGCATTCGCAGATTTGCCCCGCAGTGTGTCCGATGCCGCACAATTTTACCAGGCCGAGGATGGAAGCTTGACGGAGAAGCTGTTCTGGTCTCAGTATGCTGAGGCCGAACATCCGGTGCCAATGAGCGACCGGCTGAAGCAGATGGTCGAGCTACATAAGGCGGACGATCAGGCCATGAAGGGCTTCATAGTCCAGTTGTGGCCTGGCGACGCCCTTCCGAACAGCTTCTTCGCCCTGGTGAGGTGGCTTGTGGATGCCTGCCCATGGCTGGAGGTCGTCAAGCGATCCGTCTGCATTGAAGGTGCACGCCGGGCTTTCGCCCGTGTAAAAATGCAGTGGGTCAAGCTAGACGCCGTGAAGCTGATCAAGGAGGGGCCGCCGGAGGGCAAGGAGCACCACCACCCCGAGATGTACTATGAGGGTGTTCTGCCGGGTGCCCGTCTTATCGCGGATGAGTGTTCACAAAACGGAATATTTGAATGAGACTTGCTCGTTTTGTCCTGTATGTATGAAAACTTGTATCATATTCGCTATGCAACACTTGTTAGAATTTAAAATATTACCTTCTATTTGGCTGTTTATCCAATCTGAGAGATGGCTAGACCTCGGCTTCTGCCCCCATGCCACGAGTGCTGGGGTGTTCGGGATAAACCTGAGCACTCTTGTTCCCATGTTTGGGTCCTTCGAGGGAGGTGCTCAGCGCAACGAACAAGGCAACCAGACTAATAATGCTTTATCACTCTCACTTAGCCATAGAATTCTATAATTTTAAATTTCAGCGAAGCCCCTGGTATTCGGAAGGCCGAATTCGGGGCACGATACACGCCTGTAAGCCGGACAGAGCCGGCCCCTCGCCCTAAGCGGCATAAGTCTTTAGGGACTCGAAAAACCTTGCCGAACAGCGACCAGTCTCTCGCTTTATCATGACAGTCAGTTTTAGCTTTCTCTACTGAGGTGCTCAGGCCGGCAGAACCGAGGCACAATCGCAGTAGTTCTCCTAGCGCTACCTTAGCCGATAGAGCGGAACGTAAGGTACCAAAACATAGGAGCCGGGCAAACCCAACATTTGACCAAGGACATGATTCGGAGCTGATGCATATAATGCTATAAGTTCGGGGTGCCGCACTTGTGAAAGTGTTCAGACTTTTCACACTGCATTGTGGGGTTGGCCATACCAGAGTGTACGGTTGTAGGGCATCATTAATGAACACATAGATATATATATATGTAACAAGAATGCAATAATGGTCGTAATGTCATGCATTGTTTATTAAAAAATTGCATTAAAGCAGAGTGATACAGATAGTGTGATAAGCAAAAGAGTAGGACTATGTCCCTTCCAAGGGCGAGCTGAGAAATGATATGAAATCTGTAATCAACCTGGGAATTCCGTTTAGGCCGCGTTTTGGGGCGTGCCGCAGTTCTGCCCCCCTCCCCACCTGTGCCCATGGTATTTTTAATGCGTAATTATGTACGGGTGGCACGAATATCGCTGTTGGGCTGGGATTGGGGTGGCCGCCGTATTGCTACGCGAGCTCAGATCGCGCCAGGCGGTCTATTTGCCGATTGCCCCAAGCGCGCTTGAGGGTGTCCGGGCTTTGAAATGCCGAACTGGTAGATTGCCTTGAGAGGCTGCTTTGCGCTTCTGCTGCGAGGGCCGCGGTGTGCTCCTCTGTTCGGAGAGAGCGCTCTGTGTTTCCATTGACTGTAATAACTCCGCGAGGTCCTGGCATCTTGAGCTTGAGGTATGCATAATGCGGTACCACATTGAATCTAGCAAATGCGGTTCGTTCGAGCAGCGCGTGATAACCACTGCGGAACGGGACTATATCAAAGATTAATTCTTCGCTTCGGAAGTTATCTGGGGATCCGAAGACCACTTCCAGTATAATTGAGCCTGTGCAATGGGCCTCTATGCCTGGAATGACGCCCTTAAAGGTCGTTTTTGTGGGTTTGATCCTTGAGGGGTCTATACCCATTTTGCGCACTGTGTCCTGATAAAGCAGGTTCAGGCTGTTGCCGCCGTCCATAAGGACTCGAGTGAGGTGAAATCCGTTGATGATTGGGTATAAGACCAGTGCGACGAATCCGCCATGACGGATACTAGTGGGGTGGTCCCTGCGATCGAAGGTGATCGGACAGGAGGACCAAGGGTTGAACTTTGGGGCGACTGGCTCCAACGCTTATAAGTCCCTGAGCGCACGCTTCCGCTCCCTCTTGGGGATGTGGGTTGCGTATATCATGTTCACCGTCCGCACTTGCGGGGGAAACCTCTTCTGTCCTCCAGTGTGCGGCTGCCAGGGTTCTTCCTCGTCATTGCTATGCGGCCCCTTATCCTTGTTTTCGGCAACTAACTTGCCGGCCTGCTTGAATACCCAACAATCCCTGTTGGTGTGATTGGCTGGCTTGTCTGGGGTGCCGTGTATTTGACACGAGCGATCGAGTATACGGTCCAGGCTGGACGGACCCGGCGTACTTTGTTTGAATGGCTTTTTCCGCTGACAGGGTTTGGAGCCTTTGAATCCGGCATTGACTGCCGTATCCTCAGTATGTTCGCTGTTAATGCGGCGCTTATTCTTGTTGCGATGTGACCTGCTATTGCCGTCCTTGGTATCTGAGGTACCATGGTTCTTTGATATGTTATTACTGCGAGCCAGCCAGCTGTCTTCTCCCGCACAAAAGCGGGTCATGAGCGTCGTGAGAGCTGCCATAGATTTTGGCTTTTCCTGACCAAGGTGCCGGGCTAGCCACTCGTCTCGGATGTTGTGCTTGAAAGCCGCTAAGGCCTCCGCATACGGACAGTCGACAATTTGATTTTTCTTTGTAAGGAACCGAGTCCAGAATTGCCTGGCCGACTCTTCTGGCTGCTGAATTATGTGGCTTAGATCATCGGCGTCTCGTGGTCGCACATAAGTGCCCTAAAAGTTGTCGAGGAATGCGGCTTCCAGATCTTCCCAATAGCTAATGTAGTCCGCTGGCAAGCTATTAAGCCAATGCCGCGCTGGTCCTTTGAGCTTTAGTGGGAGGTATTTGATGGCATGTAAGTCATCACCGCGGGCCATGTGGATGTGGAGGAGGAAGTCCTCAATCCATACTGCGGGATCTGTTGTGCCATTGTATGATTCGATATTTACAGGTTTGAAACCTTCTGGGAATTGATGTTCCATTACTTCGTCTGTGAAGCATAAGGGGTGTGCGGTGCCTCTGTATTAGGCTATATCGTGACGCAGCTCGAATGGGTCTTGCCCGCTGTGTTCGGCTCGGCCGGATTTGCTTTTACTGTATCCGGCGTGATGTTTACCGTCTCGCAGAGTGGTGCGCCCTCGTGATCCGTAGATCGATCTTGAATGCTTTGATTTGTCCTCCAATATGTCTCGCAGGTCTGGCGTATCTCCCCATGCCATTTTATTTGAATGGCGTTGGGGTGGAGGCGGAGCTTTTGGCTGGAATATCTCTCTATCGCGGCCACGAGGCGGCTGATCAGCCATATCGTACGCTTCTCCTCCAGTCGGGGTAGTAACCTGCGCCTTAGGTAACTCTTGGAGGGGCGCTTGAGTTTATAGTTCTCGGCTACGAGGACTTCAGTCCATTTGTCAGCTAGCAGATCTTGATCAGCTTGAAGCTACTGCTGCTTTTTCTTCAGGCTATTTGCCGTGGCCATAAGCCGGCGCTTGAAGCACTCTTGTTCGACGGGATCCTCTGGGACGGCGAATTCATCGTCGCCGAGGCTTGCCTCGTCTTCGGAGGGGGGCATGTAATTGTCATCCTCCTCCTCTCCGCCAGCCGCTCTCTCAGGAGAGCTGGCTCCTTCATCCTCCTGCTCTAAATCTTGCTGGAGGGGATTGTTGTTGTCTTCGGCGCTATCCGGAGTGTTATTATCTCCTGTGCCGGTACCACCACTTTTGCTTTGGCGGGGCATAGAGCGGCGCCGCTGACGTTGGCACTTGGGTTGCTTCTTGGAGGGGTCATCCTCCGCTATCTCGTCGCCATTGCCCTCGTTGGGTGTATCCACCATGTATATGTCATATGACGAGGTGGCTTTCCAGTGCCCTATAGGCGCTGGTTCGTGTTCGTCTCCTACATCGTCGTCCATACCGTCGATGTCTTCGGAGTCGAAGTCGAGCATGTCTGTTAAATCATCGACAGTGGCTACGAAGTGGGTGGTGGGTGGGCGTCGAATTTCTTTTTCTTCCGAATCCCAATCCTGTTGGCCATAATCCGGCCAGGGCTCTCCTGACAAAGAGAGAGTCCTTAGTGAATTCAGAATGTCGCTGAGGGGCGAGTGCTGAAAGACATCTGTAGCGGTGAATTCCATGATCGGCGCCCAATCGGATTCGATTGGCAGGGGCACGGACGGTTCGGAGTCCGGGAAAGAGTCCGGCACCTTGGAGTCACGGGCTACGCAGAGGTTTATGCTGGTGTTTGGCTCGATCGCCGTCGAGACTGCAGCCCCTGAGGTGGTGTCTAGCCACCCGTCCTCGATTGGCGCAGTTTGCTCCGAGCTAAGGGTCAGAGCAGATACGGGCGCGGCCTCTGGGGTACTGTTCGGCGGCAGAGCTAGGCACTACTAGGGAAAACCTTATACACAGAATCTTAGCAGCAGCGCGGCATGAAAAGAGGCGCTGCTACTAAATAGTAGCAGCGCGGATATGGAAAGCTCGCTACTGGTGCAAACTTAGCGGTAGCGCGTGATACTTAAACCGCGCTGCTACAAAAATCCACCGACAGTACACAACGACATAAGTTTACCAGTAGCACGGCGTCAGGAAGCGCGCTGCTGCTAATGCCATAGTAGTAGCGCACTTTTTTGTCACTTCGCTGCTGCTAATTTTGAAATTGTGCATAGGGTTGGCCCGTTTAGCAGTAGCGCATGACAGGAAAGCGCGCTGTTGCTACACTCTTAGCAGCAGTGCGCTTTTGCTCCCGCGCTACTGCTAAGACGCAACACCCACCACCTTTTTCCACCTCCCCCTCCCCATCTCCTCTCCTCCCTTTCCCCTACCTCCCACATCCTCCCTCTCTCACTCTTCTTCTTCCTCAATACTTCTCCCCCCATTACTCTCCCTCTTCTACCTACCTTTCTCTCTCTTCATTACTCCTAGCTATAACTACACCACCTCCATTAATTCATCTCCTTTCTCTTTTTCCTCCCCCCTCCACTAGTTGAAGTTGTCTCCTCCCAAATTAGCTAGCTAGGTAGATGTAGCATTTAGTTAAGTGACCTATTTGCCAAGAAGAGCGTTGTGCACTTTTGACCTCCCTACATCATCATCTCCACCGTGTGCTCGATCTCGAGATAGAGGTGTGATTAATATTTCATGCTTTTGCAAAATGGAAATATGTTTATGTGTGTGTGATATATTTATGGAAATTGTGTGTGTGGCATGAGTTGATGCAAAATTGTGCTTTTGAGTTGCCTATGTTTTGCCGAAATGTCGATTTATTTCTGTTTCGGTGAATTCCGGGCAAACTCTAGATCTATATATGTCCTATTTTTAAGGAAAGTCATGCTGAATTTTTGTATGACTTTGATGAATGCATGCATTTTTATAATCAATTTGTTTATTATTACCATGCAGAGTTGACGATGGTCAGTGGAACGATGGTGGACAAGTGGTTGCGGTCGGCGGTGCAGGACATGAAGGAAAATAACCTGACAGAGGTTTTATGCCCGTGTCGAAAATGCAAAGGAATAGTTTGGCTTGACCCCCATGACGATGGTCGTGTTGAAGCGCACCTGCTCATGACTGGTTTCATGGATGGCTATACTCGATGGATAATTGAAGATGAGGATGACGATGTTGAGGATGCCGACGGGGCAGGCAATGATGACACGGGGCAAGACGAAGAGATGATCGATAATGGCAGCGGGGAAGAGGCTGGACATGGCGGCGGAGAAGGGGACGGACATGGCGGCGGAGAGAACGACATGAACTCCACGCATCAGAGTTCGTCGGTACTAAGTTCAATCGTGCGGGACCCTCATGTTCAAGCATTGCTTTGCAAGGAGACGAGTACTGAGAGAGCTGCTTCTAGAGAGGAGGCTAAGCTGGAGCAACTGGTGGTAGACTCGAACACTCCATTGTATGATGGTTGCAATCCTGAGGTGACCCGCTTGAGTTGCACGCTCCAACTCCTGAAGACGAAGGCTAAAAACAAATGGACCGACACTAGCCTCGATGAGCATCTAAAGTACCTAAAGGATGTTCTTCCCGAGGGTAATCTATGTCCTAGTAGTGTTGATGAGGCCAAGAAGATCGTGTGCCCTCTTGATCTGCCACACGTTAGATACCATGCATGCATCAACGATTGCATAATTTATTGGAAGGAGCACGCGGAAAAAACAAGTTGTTCGGTGTGCAATGCTTCTCGATACAAGAAGGCCGGGAAGAAATGTCCCCAGAAAGTGGTATGGTACTTACCGATCACTCCTCGTCTCCAGAGGTATTTTGTAGATCCCAAGGAAGCAAAGCTAATGCGCTGGCACGCGGAGAGGAAGAAGCCCGACGATGGAGATGATCCAAAGCTGAGACACGTCAAGGATGGAAGCCAGTGGAGAGCGTTGAACAACTTCTATCGGTATTTTGAATGTGATGCAAGGAACATCGTGCTCTGCGCGTGTACCGATGGCATGAATCCGTTTGGCAACCAGAGCACCAACCATAGCACATGGCCCGTGTTTGTATGGATGTACAACCTCCCCCCTGGTTATGCATGAAATCGAAGTACATTCACATGAGCATGCTTATTCAAGGGCCGAAACAACTAGGAAATAATATTAATTTGTATCTGGGGCTACTTCAGGAGGAGTTAGACACGTTATGGAAAACACCGGCCAATACATGGGAAGCCAGCAAAGGCGAGTATTTCAACATGAGAGCCGCGCTGATCACGACAGTGCACGACTACCCCGGTTACAGATATGTGGCAGGCCAGGTGTGCGATGGATATTGCGGATGCACGCGGTGCATGGATGATATGATGTCTTAGCAGCTAATGTCAAGGAAAGATGGCGGGTCTGGGAAAATCGTGTACATGGGGCATCGAAGATGGCTCGAACAGGACGACCCGTGGAGAAACCGTGGAGATCTATTCAATGGTCACACTGAGTATCGAGGACCTCCACGTAAGCGGAGCGGTGCCGAAATCGATGAGCTGTTGAAAAACTGGGAGGAGCTCCCCGCACCGGGAAAGACGATGAGAAAGGCGCCGGAGCCGCTGTTGAAGGTATGGAAGACGAGGTCTGTGTTCTTGGACTTGGAGTACTGGCACAAACTCGACACCTCATTGCCTTGATCAAATGCATATCTGTAAGAATGTCCTTGAGAGCTTGCTCGCAACACTGATGAACATGCCGGATAAGACCAAGGATTGGCTGAAGGCAAGAAAAGACTTGCAAGATTTGAAAATCAGGGAAGATATGCACATGCTGCCCCGTAAAATGTCAGATGAGACAGAGACGGAGACAGAGGCACGGGAGAAGAAGGGCAAGAAAATAAAGAATGAGGATTATTGCCCCCCTTCTTGATTCACCTTAAGTCAGGCTGAGATCAATCAATTCTTTAAGTGCCTTACCGGAGTCAAAGTTAGTTCCGATTACTGTGGCAAGATAAGTAGATATCTAGACACGGACAAGAAAAGGTTCAGCGGGATGAAGTCTCATGACTGTCATGTGATGATGACACATATACTACCTGTTGCCCTTAGAGGGATAATGCACAAGCATGTCCATGACACGCTTATTGGTCTCTGCAACTTTTTCGACGTCATCTCTCGAAAGTCGATCAGTGTGAAGCAGCTCCGAAGGCTACAGGAAGAGATCATTGTGATACTGAATGAGCTTGAGATGTACTTCCCGCCCGTGTTCTTTGACGTGATGGTGCATCTGTGTGTCCATATTGTGGATGACATAATAGACCTGGGGCCGTCATTCCTGCACAACATGATGCCGTTTGAGAGGATGAATGGGATCATCAAAGTATTCGTTCGTAACATGTCCTGTCCGGATGGAAGCATCGTCCAGGGCTATTTGACACAAGAGTGCATCTCTTACTATGAGAATTTTCTATATGGTGCAGACCAGCCTCCTGGTGTTAGTGTTGGTTTGCCCGTTAACAAGTACGATGAGAGGCTCGAAGGAGAAGGTCACTGCAACGGTCGCAGGGAACTGCACGTGGCATACTCTGATCGATGCAGCGACTTTGACAGAGCAAACTTGGTAGTGCTACAACACCTAGACGAGGTAGATCCTTTCGTGGCACTGCACAAAGAAATTATCGCAAAGAAGTATCGTGACCGGGGGGTATGCAGGACGGGCGCCGAAGTTACTAGAGAGCACAACTCCACTTTCCTGCATTGGTTCAAAGAGCATATTATTGCTAATCCCCCGGAGGAGGGCTCTAAGAACGGATTGCTCATATACGCCTTAGCACATGGCCCCTCGCCCAACCTCGTAACCTATCAGGCATATGATATCAACGGATACACGTTCTACACGGAGGCCAAAGATATGGACAGTGATGATCAGAACTCAGGGGTGACGATGGAATGCATGACCGACAGCGACAACGGCACAACTAAACGATTTTATGAAAGGGTCGAGGAGATCTGGGAGCTTGACTACTCTGGACTGCACAACACGACGATGTTCCGTGTCAGATGGGCTAAGAATGTCGAAAGAGAATGCCGGATTTTCACTACCATGACTATACCCGACGCCAAGAGCGCTACCGTGAACGCTATCGCAAAAAACGAGCCATGGGTACACGCTAAGCACATGACACAATGCTTCTTCATAACCGACCCATGCAATCCCAGTCGTGTTGTCGTGAGGAAAGGCAAAAGAAACATTATTGGAATGGATGGAGTCGCCAACGAGGAAGACTATGATCAGTACGGCAACCCAATGAGGGAAGATGACGATGATGATGAAGTATACATCAAAAGAAGAATCAATACTACATTACCAAAGAAAAACCGTACTCCATGGAAAAGGCAAAGTCACAATGAGGGGCTCAATTATTCTTCGACAAACAAGAAGGGAAAGAAGCTGACTCAAAAATGAAAACGTCAGCACTGAGGAATCGGTCAAAT
>NC_041392.1:677174053-677174548 GCF_002162155.2 Triticum dicoccoides
TCCTATTTTGTATACACACTTAGCCATTATTATGCATGGGTCCAATGATGTAATATATATGTTCCTATTTTGTATACACAGTTAGGCATTATTATGCAAGGGTCCAATGATGTAATATATATATGTTCCTATTTTGCATACATATTTAACCGTCAAATGATGCAATATATATCGCCTTCCCTTCGTTCAGCGCTGAGGAAAAGAAAAAGGGAAACTGGTTATAGCAGTAGCGCTTTACTGAAAAAGAGCTACAACTAGTCAAGGTAGCAGTAGCGGTTTCTGTAAAAAACCGCTATAGCTGCCCGTAATAGTAGTAGCGCGCTTCGTGTAAACGCGCTACTGCTACGTCCACTTAACCCAAAATTCTCACTCTCCCTGCTTCATCCCGCCTCTTTTCCCCCAAATCCCCACTCTCTTCCCTGGCCCCATCGCACCGCCGCGCCGGACCCAGGCGCGCTCGCCCCCGACCCCGGCGCGCTCGCCCCTGACCCCGCC
>NC_041392.1:677174816-677200601 GCF_002162155.2 Triticum dicoccoides
ACCCTCTGTAAACCACCCCCCCTCTCTCTCTGCTAGCTAGGGTTCTTCGGTTAATTTACTTAGGTTTTAGTTATGTTAATTAGGTTATCTATTTAGTTATGAATTTAGATAGGTTTCAAAATTAGCTGAATTTATATGCAAATTTGAACTGGACATGTGATATGTGGATATGTCATGTTTTGGACATGTCATGTTTTGGTAAATGATCCGAGTGGCCTATGTTACGCCGGAATGTTGATTCATTTCCGTTTTGGTGAATTTCAGGCGCTCGATATGTCCATTTTTTAGCAAAGGTCATGCCGAAATTTCCCGTGAATAAAGGCATGATTTGTGCTACATAGTTGGCATATCGAGTGCTGGCACATAGATTTCTTTTTTATGTCATTTCTCATTTATTCATACTTTTAGAAATAAATGAGGACACTTCATCATAGGAAACATGTCGAACAACAAAGAAACTGGGCCTTCTGACCTAGATGCATATGAGGCACGAGGATTAGCTTGTCCAGTGTTAGCTTGTCCAGTGTGAAATCGGGGCACGAGGATTTGCCTCCTCCAGTACAGTATGTGGGAGCAGACGACGAGACCCCGCCGCAGATTGGAAGCTGCAAGGGTTGGGTGCTGCTATGGCCGAAGAATCTTATTCGTTTGGAGCCAGCCGAGAGCACACCAATAACCACACATCAACAAGCATGTGCGGAGACCACCACCCGGCCTACGCAATTACCAGCTCCTGTAGTGCCAGGTGAGAGCGGCGGACGACATGATGAAGGGGGTGCAATAGTGCCGGCTGATGTAATTTGTCCTGTAGAACAGAGAATGGATGATGAGACGGAGGTCGACCCTATGGATTTCCTCAATACAAATGCGTATGACTGTGACATAGAATTGATGAGTCAACCATATGACGAATCGGGCTATCAGCTTGCTAATGAGGATATGGATGATATGCCCGGGCAGGAAGGTCGTAGCAGGGATTGCAAAAAGTCTCTCTTCATGAAATCCTCATAGGACACGCCTGAAGATGCCGCCTCAACACAGGCTCAACTATCCGGGCGCGAGGGTCATACAATACTTAGCCCGGGAACACTGGGGCAGGGGTTAAGGAAGGGTCTAGAAGGTGTGCTCAAGAAAAAGGAGAGAAAGAGATCGGGGAAGATAGCTGCCTCGAAACAAGCCAGAGCACATAGCAGCCAGATGATGCATTCTGAAGAGCGTGTACCCGTGAAAGGTGTGGCCATATTCCATCTCACGGGCGAGCCGATGCTACCGCCGAAATCGCTGGAGGCACTATCAGGGGATCTCAGGAGACTGCACGACCATGTGCTATCGACTGAGAAAAGCCTACTAGCCTCAAAGGATCTAGGATATCCGACATACGCGGCTCGTGTGCCTGAGGGGAAGTGCTACGTCGAGACACGGCCCGCGGAGGTGTTCTTCCTGCGGTTTGACCAGATCTTTGAGATGTTTCTGACAAGGCGGCTCGATTTTACAATCGTCCGCCTTTTTGCGCTACATATGAGCTCCGTCATGAAGAGTGAAGAAGTCTCGCAAATCTGTGTGGCGGATCCGTACTACATGCACGAGTCTTTCTTGAGTCTCGGCGACTTTCAGCGTGAAACTGCTAGGGACTACCTCCAAAACTTCATGGTACAGAATAAGGACCGGGAAATTGTCCTCGTGCCTTATCATCCAAAGTAAGTCAGTTTCGAACAACCCTTTCATACATTTCAATCATTCCTTCTTTATCTATGGGGAATAATTTGAGGTGTCTTTTCCCCGCAGCAACGGGCGCTCCGTCCTTATCGTTCTTTACCCGCAAGTCTCCCACGTCGTGTATTTTGACCCTTCCAGAGACTACGAGAAAAAAGACTACACCCACATAATGAATATTCTAGATGATGCTCTCCAAGGCTTCAGCTTTAGAGGTGGCCACATGCATATCAGGAAACAAAGGAACAAGAAGATGGGTTTTGCGCATAAAACTAACTTCTCCTGCATCCATGTCCCAAAACCAAGCAAGAAGGATGGATTATACATCCTCCATCTCATGATTCATTTCAACACGGATCACCAAAAGCTTCGCATGAGAAGCAGAAATGATGATCATATCCACAAGTGGCTAGAATCTCATGGAGAAGCGGATTATAAACTTAGAGATGACTTCTTTCCCATCCAAAGCGACATTGCGACGATCATCATGAAAGAAGTCGTCGATGAGAAGGGGATGTTCCACCACGGCCCTATATCGCGAGCTGACTTCCGATCTCGCATAGGCATGCAACGTCTAGACCTCACGCCGTTCAAGAAGCTAGGGTCCATCCTCGATGATATGGAAGGATGGAACTTCTAGTGATTTATGATGCCGATGATGATGATATGTGTCGGTTGAACTTGTATACTATTTGTATCGATGAAACTTTGTGATGTCCATAATCCCTGCCGAACTTGCGTAACGCTACTTTGTTAGTTTGCGTACGATGACCTGCGTACCTCTAGTTAATTAATTTGCGTACTGTATGTTGCATCTAGTTGCTAACCCTTTCTTTTTCGGTGTTCTCTAGTATATTTTGTTGCATATATATGATTGTACATCCTCTTCATGAACATGCATGTCTAATAGGTACCTAGTTTCTTGATGGCGAGATGGAACTGCTATGTCATGTACAAAGGGAAGGTTCCGGGGGTGTACAACAAGTGGCATGAGTGTCAGGCGCAAGTGAATGGGTTCTCGGACGCCAGCCATAAAGGCTTCAAAAGAAGACAAGAAGGAGAAGCTAGTTACTTGAGGTTCACGCTAGCGCGAGAGAGGACTCGTAACCGCCATCTCATGTACTGCATAGTTCCGCTCTCACTCATAGTGATAGCTCTTCTCGCGTATACCTTTGTTTAGATGGATGATGTTGTAGTTGCAAGTATTCGAGACTTGCATGTATCGCTATTGTCGAGATGATGACAAGATACCACTTTGTGTTGGATGATGATTATGACGAGACTGTTTATATGTATATGCTATGATTATATTTGTGGTCTCGCAGGCATTTGTATGTGTATCATGATGACATTTGTATGTGCTAACAATTCTTCTATTAAACCTGTTCAAATACAAAACAAATATGCTAAAAAAAACAAAAAACTACTAAAATTAGCAGTAGCAAGTGGAGAAAAGTTAGCAGCAGCGCAGTAGTAGCAGTAGCGCGCACAGGAGAAGCGCGCTATAGCTATTAGCAGTAGCGAGCTTCCTTTAAGCGCGCTTCTGCTACACTTGTGTAGCAGTAGCGCGGGTGAGCACGCGCTACTGCTACGTGTTAGCTGTAGCGCCTTATTAGTAGTGCCAGTCCCCGCGCTACTGATACACCTAAAACTCGCGCTGCTGCTAGCCTTTTCCCTAGTAGTGAGGTCATACCCATCGCGATAGTGGGGCGTGCCCGGCTGTGGCTCGAATCCTTCAAAGATCAAGTCTCCACGGATGTCGGCCGTGTAGTTCAAACTTCCAAATCTGACCTCATGGCCATGGGCGTAGCTTTCAACCTACTCCAGACGGCCAAGCGAATTAGCCCGCAGTGCAAAGCCGCCGAATACGAAGATCTGTCCGGGGAGAAAAGTCTCACCCTGGACCGTATCGCTATCGATGATAATAGGAGCCATCCAGCCTAACGGCGACGACATAGAGGAACTCTCAATGAAAGCACCAATGTCGGTGTCAAAACCGGCGGATCTCGGGTAGGGGGTCCCGAACTATGCGTCTAGGCCAGATGGTAACAGGAGGCAGGGGTCATGAAGTTTTACCCAGGTTCGGGCCCTCTTGGTGGAGGTAAAACCCTACGTCCTGCTCGATTAATATTGATGATATGGGTAGTACAAGAATAGATCTACCACGAGATCGGAGAGGCTAAACCCTAGAAGCTAGCCTATGGTATGATTGTATATTGTGATTGTTGTCCTACGGACTAAACCCCTTCGGTTTATATAGACATCGGAGAGGGTTAGGGTTACACAAGGTCGGTTACAAAGGAGGAGATATCCATATACGTATTGCCTAGCTTGCCTTCCATGCCAAGTAGAGTCCCATCCAGACACGAGACGAAGTCTTCAATCTTGTATCTTCATAGTCTAACAGTCCGGCCAATGGAGATAGTCCGGCTGTCCGGAGACCCCCTAATACAGGACTCCCTCACATAGCGTCTTGCATGGCATGGGATAAGCTATACTTGAATTGTAAAAGATGGAAATTACACGTTGAAATAGTTAAGTCATGCTTAATTATGAAAATAACACTTGTCGTCGTTGTGTACCGTTTCAACTTCGAAGGTCTCCTCGAGCTTAATGCTGAAGCGCCGATCATCATCCAGGTGAGGCATGTCGCACGAACCTCGATCGTCGTGGCACCAGCCGCACTCCCCCGGGAGACTTTCGTCGTCCGATGAGGACATATCCTACGTTCATAATTCAAAACTACATCATCTCTTGCATTGGGTCCAATAAGATAATCCACAGTGTGGTGAAAACACGCCCTTCGAACTGGTTTGAGCTATTGGTGAATGGAGATGGTCTAAGATTTTCAGTAGTAAGAAGTGAAGTGGTAATTTTGAGAGGAAATGGTTAGGATGAGTGGTTCCTCTTTCCTGTTTAGCTTTACAATAGAATATTGTTAGTCATGCACACTTGTGCATTTTTAGCCAGGCGCAGTGGAGTTGGCCTAAAAACATTTTTTTCTTTAAGCCTGCTACATCCATCTCAAGTATTTATGGTCAAGGGTTAGCAGGGCCATCCAAATAGAATATGTGGTATGGGCTTTTTTAGTAGGTCATCCAACCAGATTAGGGTTTATCGATGACGAACAATTGACATTAGTAATAACTATGAGTTGATATCACACTTCTATATGTATAACACAAGAGGCAGTTGATCCTACTTAATTAAGTACTAAGATACCCCGGCCCATGCATTAGTCGCAAGTACCCCATATGCCCTATTTTTAGCAAAGTCATGCTAAAATTCACGGAAAATTTCAGCATGACCTTTGCTGAAAATAGGACATATGGAGTACCCGAATTTGCCGGAACGGAAGTTAATCGACATTCCGGCAAACTCAAGGGCCTCTCGGGGTACCTGCAAAATCATCACGACATGATTGGTCGGAGACAAAAACCAGCAAAGTAGCAAAGTTACTGACGTGTTTTACAGAAATTGTTTTTTGTAAAAGATGATCATCATCTTTACAAGTCTTTCTCAATGTGATCACAGAAACAAAGCAGCACCACAATGTGCCTCTACTTTCATATGGATGAAAAGGCCACAGACCATATGGTCCTCTGCTTTCATATGGACAAAATAAAAGTTCACACATATAAATTGAAATGAAAAAGGATAGTAGGAAATGAAAAAGAATTATGCTCAAAGAACAATGGTAACAATAAAGATGATAAGTATATTTGAAACAAGAAAACAATACATGCATAGGCTATATTTGAAACAAGATATTCTGCCAATCTTTGTTAACTGAAGCTAAGATGATAAGTATATCTAGAGTGCATTAGCTATGGTTCTTATCTAGCTAAAATAAAAGGAGAAAATTGCTTATTTACACCTCACAAATATTTTGGCTTGCTGATCTAGGTAGAAGGCATTTTTGTCATCGATGCTAGTCAGATCTGAAACTTACATCAAATACAGTTCCCAATGTTCACTAAAATTTAGAGAATAGATTGAGAGAGATAGCAGTAGCAAGAAGTTGAGGTTTAGACTATGAAGAGGAACAACATGGGTGCAAGGAGATGGAGTAGAAGCAGTAGAGAGCGGCAACAAGCAGTAGAGAGCGGCGTCGCACCATCTCCAAAAGGAGACACCTCTCAGCACATCAGCATCAACATCCAGGGAGGAGCTGCATGACACCATCTCCAAAAAGAGACCACCACAAAGCCAGAATGCTTTGCTTTCTTACTCCTCTTACTCCTCCTTTTAACACAACCAGAAAGCTACCACCACCTAAATAACAAACACCTCCTTGGATATGCTAAAACCACAAAATGATCACGACAGTGTGTTTGTGGCATCCGTGCATGTGCCAAGATATGCTAAAACTTAGCTCAGCAACCAACAGAAAGTAACTTAGCCCAAGAACAAGCTTTGTGAAAACCAATAAGTCACACATTATCTCAATTCAACAACTACATTATGAACTATTACAAAAACTAAGAAAACATTATGCATGCTCTCTGAACATGTACATTGAAGAATGAAAAACAACTATCTGGTGAGGGCTCTTTTGCTCTGAATTCATTGAAGAATGACAAACAACTATCTGGCCATTAGCAGCAGCAGTAGCTAGGGGCAGCAGACACACTAGCAAAGAAGCAGGGGTGCAACATGTTGGGTTTCGTAGTAATTTCAAAAATTTTCCTACGCGCACACAGGATCATGTGATGCATAGCAACGAGAGGAGAGTGTTGTCTACGTACCCAACGCAGACCGACTGCGGAAGCGATGACACGACGTAGAGGAAGTAGTCGTACGTCTTCATGATCCAACCGATCAAGCACCGAAACTACGGCACCTCCGAGTTCGAGCACACGTTCAGCTCGATGACGATCCCCGGACTCCGATCCAGCAAAGTGTCGGGGAAGAGTTTCGTCAGCACGACGGCGTGGTGACGATCTTGATGAACTACAGCAGCAGGGCTTCGCCTAAACTCCGCTACAGTATTATCGAGGAATATGGTGGCAGGGGGCACCGCACACGGCTAAGGAATCGATCACGTGGATCAACTTGTGTCAACTTGTGTGTTTAGAGGTGCCCCTGCCTCCGTATATAAAGGAGCCAAGGGGGGGGAGGAGGCGCCGGCCAGGAGGAGGTGGCGCAGGAGGAGTCCTACTCCTACCGGGAGTAGGACTCCCCCCCCCCAATCCTATTCCAACTAGGATTCCCAAGGGGGAAAGAGGGAGAGGGGTGGCCGGCCACCTCTCCTAGTCCTAATAGGACTAGGGGAAGGGGGGAGGCGCGCAGCCCCCTTGGGCTGCCCCTTTCTCCTTTCCACTAAGGCCCATGATGGCCCATATGGCTCCCGGGGGGTTCCGGTAACCTCCCGGTAACCCGGTAAAATCCCGATTTCACCCGGAACACTTCCGATGTCCAAACATAGACTTCCAATATATCAATCTTTATGTCTCGACCATTTCGAGACTCCTCGTCATGTCCGTGATCACATCCGGGACTCCGAACAACCTTCGGTACATCAAAATGCATAAACTCATAATATAACTGTCATCGTAACCTTAAGCGTGCGGACCCTACGGGTTCGAGAACAATGTAGACATGACCGAGACACGTCTCTGGTCAATAACCAATAGCAGGACCTGGATGCCCATATTGGCTCCTACATATTCTACGAAGATCTTTATCGGTCAGACCGCATAACGACATACGTTGTTCCCTTTGTCATCGGTATGTTACTTGCCCGAGATTTGATCGTCGGTATCCAATACCTAGTTCAATCTCGTTACCGGCAAGTCTCTTTACTCGTTCCGTAATACATCATCTCACAACTAACATATTAGTTGCAGTGCTTGCAAGGCTTATGTGATGTGCATTACCGAGAGGGCCCAGAGATACCTCTCCGACAATCGGAGTGACAAATCCTAATCTCGAAATACGCCAACCCAACATCTACCTTTGGAGACACCTATAATGCTCCTTTATAATCACCCAGTTACGTTGTGACGTTTGGTAGCACCCAAAGTGTTCCTCCGGCAAACGGGAGTTGCATAATCTCATAGTCATAGGAACATGTATAAGTCATGAAGAAAGCAATAGCAACATACTAAACGATCAGGTGCTAAGCTAATGGAATGGGTCATGTCAATCAGATCATTCAACTAATGATGTGACCTCGTTAATCAAATAACAACTCATTGTTTATGGTCAGGAAACATAACCATCTTTGATTAACGAGCTAGTCAAGTAGAGGCATACTAGTGACACTCTGTTTGTCTATGTATTCACACATGTATTATGTTTCCGGTTAATACAATTCTAGCATGAATAATAAACATTTATCATGATATAAGGAAATAAATAATAACTTTATTATTGCCTCTAGGGCATATTTCCTTCAGTCTCCCACTTGCACTAGAGTCAATAATCTAGTTCACATCGCCATGTGATTTAACAGCAATAGTTCATATCACCATGTGATTAACACCCATAGTTCACATCGCTATGTGATTAACACCCAAAGAGTACTAAGGTGTGATCATGTTTTGCTCGTGAGAGAATCTTAGTCAACGGGTATGTCATATACAGATCCGTAAGTATTTTGCGAATTCTATGTCTACAATGCTCTGCACGGAGCTACTCTAGCTAATTGCTCCCACTTTCAATATGTATCTAGATCAAGACTTAGAGTCATCTAGATTAGTGTCAAACTTGCATCGGCGTAACCTTTTACGACGAACCTTTTTCCATAATCGAGAAACATATCCTTATTCCACTAAGGACAATTTTGACCGCTCTCCAGTGATCTACTCCTAGATCACTATTGTACTCCCTTGC
The DNA here is from genome assembly GCF_002162155.2 of Triticum dicoccoides. NCBI lineage: Eukaryota > Viridiplantae > Streptophyta > Magnoliopsida > Poales > Poaceae > Triticum > Triticum dicoccoides. Next base: position 677,183,367 of record NC_041392.1, read on the forward strand.
CAAACTCAGTGGTATGGCATACAATAGATCTGGTATACAGCATGGCATATTTTATAGAACCTATGACTGAGGCATAGGGAATGACTTTCATTCTCTTTCTATTTTCTGCCGTGGTCGGGCTTTGAGTCTTACTCAACTTAACACCTTGCAACACAGGCAAGAACTCCTTCTTTGACTGTTCCATTTTGAACTATTTCAAAAATTTATCAAGGTATGTATTCATTGAAAAAATCTTATCAAGCGTCTTCATCTATCTATATAGATCTTGATGCTCAATGTGTAAGCAGCTTCACCAAGGTCTTTCTTTGAAAAACTTTTATTCAAGTATCCTTTCATGCTTTGCAGAATAATTCTACATTATTTCCGATCAACAATATGTCATTCACATATACTTATCAGAAATGTTGTAGTGCTCCCACTCACTTTCTTGTAAATACAGGCTTCTCCGAAAGTCTGTATAAAACCAAATGCTTTGATCACACTATCAAAACGTTTATTCCAACTCCGAGAGGCTTGCACCAGTCCATAAATGGATCGCTGGAGCTTGCACACTTTGTTAGCTCCCTTTGGATCGACAAAACCTTCTGGTTGCATCATATACAACTCTTCTTCCAGAAATCCATTCAGGAATGCAGTTTTGACATCCATTTGCCAAATTTCATAATCATAAAATGCGGCAATTGCTAACATGATTCGGACGGACTTAAGCATCGCTACGGGTGAGAAGGTCTCATCGTAGTCAATTCCTTGAACTTGCCGAAAACCTTTTGCGACAAGTCGAGCTTTGTAGACAGTAACATTACCATCAGCGTCAGTCTTCTTCTTAAAAATCCATTTATTCTCAATTGCTTGCCGATCATCGGGCAAGTCAACCAAAGTCCATACTTTGTTCTCATGCATGGATCCCATCTCAGATTTCATGGCTTCAAGCCACTTTACGGAATCTGGGCTCACCATCGCTTCTTCATAGTTCGTAGGTTCATCATGATCTAGTAGCATGACCTCCAGAACAGGATTACCGTACCACTCTGGTGCGGATCTTATTCTGGTTGATCTACGCGGTTCAGTAGTATCTTGATCTGAAGTTTCATGATCATTATCATTGGCTTCCTCACTAACTGGTGTAGGTGTCACTGAAACAGTTTTCTGTGATGAACTACTTTCCAGTAAGGGAGCAGGTACAGTTACCTCGTCAAGTTCTACTTTCTTCCCACTCACTTCTTTCGAGAGAAACTCCTTCTCTAGAAATGATCCATTCTTAGCAACGAATGTTTTGCCTTCGGATCTGTGATAGAAGGTGTACCCAACAGTTTCCTTTGGGTATCCTATGAAGACACATTTCTCCGATTTGGGTTCGAGCTTATCAGGTTGAAGCTTTTTCACATAAGCATCGCAGCCCCAAACTTTAAGAAACGACAACTTTGGTTTCTTGCCAAACCACAGTTCATAAGGCGTCGTCTCAACGGATTTTGATGGTGCCCTATTTAACGTGAATGCGGCCGTCTCTAAAGCATATCCCCAAAATGATAGCGGTAAATCAGTAAGAGACATCATAGATCGCACCATATCTAGTAAAGTACGATTACGACGTTCGGACACACCATTACGCTGTGGTGTTCCGGGTGGCGTGAGTTGCGAAACTATTCCACAGTTTTTCAAATGTACACCAAACTCGTAACTCAAATATTCTCCTCCACGATCAGATCGTAGAAACTTTATTTTCTTGTTACGATGATTTTCAACTTCACTCTGAAATTCTTTGAACTTTTCAAATGTTTCAGACTTATGTTTCATTAAGTAAATATACCCATATCTGCTTAAATCATTTGTGAAGGTGAGAAAATAACGATATCCGCCACGAGCCTCAATATTCATCGGGCCACATACATCGGTATGTATGATTTCCAACAAATCTGTTGCTCTCTCCATAGTACCGGAGAACGGTGTTTTAGTCATCTTGCCCATGAGGCACGGTTCGCAAGTACCAAGTGATTCATAATCAAGTGGTTCCAAAAGTCCATCGGTATGGAGTTTCTTCATGCGCTTTATACCGATATGACCTAAACGACAGTGCCACAAATAAGTTGCACTTTCATTATCAACTCTGCATCTTTTGGCTTCAACATTATGAATATGTGTATTACTACTATCGAGATTCAATAAAAATAGACCACTCTTCAAGGGTGCATGACCATAAAAGATATTACTCATATAAATAGAACAACCATTATTCTCTGATTTAAATGAATAACCGTCTCGCATTAAACAAGATCCAGATATAATGTTCATGCTCAACACTGGCACCAAATAACAATTACTTAGGTCTAATATTAATCCCGAAGGTAGATGTAGAGGTAGCGTGCCGACTGCGATCACATCGACTTTGGAACCGTTTCCCACGCGCATCATCACCTCGTCCTTTGCCAGTGCCCGCTTATTCTGTAGTCCCTGTTTCGAGTTGCAAATATTAGCAACAGAACCAGTATCAAATACCCAGGTGCTACTGCGAGCTCTAGTAAGGTACACATCAATAACATGTATATCACATATACCTTTGTTCACCTTGCCATCCTTTTTATCCGCCAAATACTTGGGGCAGTTCCGCTTCCAGTGACCAGTCTGCTTGCAGTAGAAGCACTCAGTTTCAGGCTTAGGTCCAGACTTAGGTCTCTTCTTTTGAGCAGCAACTTGCTTGCCGTTCTTCTTGAAGTTCCCCTTTTTCTTCCCTTTGCCCTTTTTCTTGAAACTAGTGGTCTTGTTAACCATCAACACTTGATGCTCCTTCTTGATTTCTACCTCCGCAGCTTTCAGCATTGCGAAGAGCTCGGGAATAGTCTTGTTCATCCCTTGCATATTATAGTTCATTACGAAGCTCTTGTAGCTTGGTGGCAGTGATTGGAGAATTCTGTCGATGACGCAATCATCCGGAAGATTAACTCCCAATTGAATCAAGTGATTATTATACCCAGACATTTTGAGTATATGCTCACTGACAGAACTGTTCTCCTCCATCTTACAGCTATAGAACTTATTGGAGACTTCATATCTCTCAATCCGGGCATTTGCTTGAAATATTAACTTCAACTCCTGGAACATCTCATATGCTCCATGACGTTTCAAAACGTCGTTGAAGTCCCGATTCTAAGCCGTAAAGCATGGCACACTGAACTATCGAGTAGTCATCAGCTTTGCTCTGCCAGACATTCATAACATCTGGCGTTGCTCCAGCAGCAGGCCTGGCACCCAGCGGTGCTTCCAGGACGGAATTCTTCTGTGCAGCAATGAGGATAATCCTCAAGTTACGGACCCAGTCCGTGTAATTGCTACCATCATCTTTCAACTTTGCTTTCTCAAGGAACGCATTAAAATTCAACGGAACAACAGCACGAGCCATCTATCTACAATCAACATAAACAAGCAAGATACTATCAGGTACTAAGTTCATGATAAATTTAAGTTCAATTAATCATATTACTTAAGAACTCCCACTTAGATAGACATCCCTCTAATCCTCTAAGTGATTACGTGATCCAAATCAACTAAACCATAACCGATCATCACGTGAGATGGAGTAGTTTTCAATGGTGAACATCGTTATGTTGATCATATCTACTATATGATTCACGCTCGACCTTTCGGTCTCCGTGTTCCGAGGCCATATCTGCATATGCTAGGCTCGTCAAGTTTAACCTGAGTATTCTGCGTGTTCAAAAACTGGCTTGCACCCGTTGTAGATGGACGTAGAGCTTATCACACCCGATCATCACGTGGTGTCTGGGCACGACGAACTTTGGCAACGGTGCATACTCAGGGAGAACACTTCTTGATAATTTAATGAGAGATCATCTTATAATGCTACCGTCAATCAAAGCAAGATAAGATGCATAAAAGGATAAACATCACATGCAATCAATATAAGTGATATGATATGGCCATCATCATCTTGTGCTTGTGATCTCCATCTCCGAAGCACCGTCATGATCACCATCGTCACCGGCGCGACACCTTGATCTCCATCGTAGCATCGTTGTCGTCTCGCCAATCTTATGCTTCCACGACTATCACTACCGTTTAGTAATAAAGTAAAGCATTACATCGCGATTGCATTGCATACAATAAAACGACAACCATATGGCTCCTGCCAGTTGCCGATAACTCGGTTACAAAACATGATCATCTCATACAATAAAATTCAGCATCATGCCTTGACCATATCACATCACAACATGCCCTGCAAAAACAAGTTAGACGTCCTCTACTTTGTTGTTGCATGTTTTACGTGGCTGCTACGGGCTTAAGTAAGAACCAATCTCACCTATGCATCAAAACCACAACGATAGTTTGTCAAATAGACTCCGTTTTAACCTTCGCAAGGACCGGGCGTAGCCATACTTGGTTCAACTAAAGTTGGAGAGGCAGTCGCCCGCAAGCCATCTCTGTGCAAAGCACGTCGAGGGAACCGGTCTCGCGTAAGCGTACGCGTAAGGTTGGTCCGGGTCGTCTCGTCCAACAATACCGCTGAACCAAAATATGACATGCTGGTAGGCAGTATGACTTGTATCGTCCACAACTCACTTGTGTTCTACTCGTGCATATAACATCAACATCATTAACCTAGGCTCGGATGCCACTGTTGGGTTTCGTAGTAATTTCAAAAATTTTCCTACGCGCACACAGGATCATGTGATGCATAGCAACGAGAGGAGAGTGTTGTCTACGTACCCAACGCAGACCGACTGAGGAAGCAATGACACGACGTAGAGGAAGTAGTCGTACGTCTTCACGATCCAACCGATCAAGCACCGAAACTACGGCACCTCCGAGTTCGAGCACACGTTCAGCTCGATGACGATCCCCGGACTCCGATCCAGCAAAGTGTCGGGGAAGAGTTTCGTCAGCACGACGGCGTGGTGACGATCTTGATGAACTACAGCAGCAGGGCTTCGCCTAAACTCTGCTACAGTATTATCGAGGAATATGGTGGCAGGGGGCACCGCACACGGCTAAGGAATCGATCACGTGGATCAACTTGTGTCAACTTGTGTGTTTAGAGGTGCCCCTGCCTCCGTATATAAAGGAGCCAAGGGGGGGAGGAGGCGCCGGCCAGGAGGAGGTGGCGCAGGAGGAGTCCTACTCCTACCGGGAGTAGGACTCCCCCCCCCCCAATCCTATTCCAACTAGGATTCCCAAGGGGGAAAGAGGGAGAGGGGTGGCCGGCCACCTCTCCTAGTCCTAATAGGACTAGGGGAAGGGGGGAGGCGCGCAGCCCCCTTGGGCTGCCCCTTTCTCCTTTCCACTAAGGCCCATGATGGCCCATATGGCTCCCGGGGGGTTCTGGTAACCTCCCGGTAACCCGGTAAAATCCCGATTTCACCCGGAACACTTCCGATGTCCAAACATAGACTTCCAATATATCAATCTTTATGTCTCGACCATTTCGAGACTCCTCGTCATGTCCGTGATCACATCCGGGACTCCGAACAACCTTCGGTACATCAAAATGCATAAACTCATAATATAACTGTCATCGTAACCTTAAGCGTGCGGACCCTACGGGTTCGAGAACAATGTAGACATGACCGAGACACGTCTCCGGTCAATAACCAATAGCGGGACCTGGATGCCCATATTGGCTCCTACATATTCTACGAAGATCTTTATCGGTCAGACCGCATAACAACATACGTTGTTCCCTTTGTCATCGGTATGTTACTTGCCCGAGATTCGATCGTCGGTATTCAATACCTAGTTCAATCTCGTTACCGGCAAGTCTCTTTACTCGTTCCGTAATACATCATCTCACAAATAACATATTAGTTGTAATGCTTGCAAGGCTTTATGTGATGTGTATTACCGAGAGGGCCCAGAGATACCTCTCCGACAATCGGAGTGACAAATCCTAATCTCGAAATACGCCAACCCAACATCGACCATTGGAGACACCTGTAGTACTCCTTTATAATCACCCAGTTACGTTGTGACGTTTGGTAGTACCCAAAGTGTTCCTCCGGTAAACGGGAGTTGCATAATCTCATAGTCATAGGAACATGTATAAGTCATGAAGAAAGCAATAGCAACATACTAAACGATCGGGTGCTAAGCTAATGGAATGGGTCATGTCAATCAGATCATTCTACTAATGATGTGACCTCGTTAATCAAATAACAACTCATTGTTCATGGTTAGGAAACATAACCATCTTTGATTAACGAGCTAGTCAAGTAGAGGCATACTAGTGACACTCTCTTTGTCTATGTATTCACACATGTATTATGTTTCCGGTAAATACAATTCTAGCATGAATAATAAACATTTATCATGATTATAAGGAAATAAATAATAACTTTATTATTGCCTCTAGGGCATATTTCCTTCACAACAAGCAAGAGCAGCAGCAGTGCAAGAGCGGCGGTGACGGCAAGAGCAGCAGGAAGCAAAAGCAGCAGCGGCAATGGCGCTATAGGCAGAAGCAGTAGCAGGCGAGCAGAAGAACCAGAATAGAAGCAACGGTGTGGTCGGCTGCGGGCGATGACAGGCACGTGGGGGCGCGGTGCAGCAGTGGGAGCATGTTAGCGGTGAGCTCGGGGACGGCAAACGACGACGAATCGAGGCGAAGTAAAGGGGGGTCCGGAGGAGAAGCTCACCACGAAGCCAGGGACGTGGTCGGGGAGGCCGGGGACGGACCAGAGCGAGATGGGGCAGGGGACGTGGTCAACATGGTCGGGGAGGATGACGACGATGTACAATGACGGGGCCACGCACAGGAAGAGACGTCGAGAGGTGGCTGCTGCTCCTTGGCGAGGTGGACGCGCTGCTGCTTCTCCTTGTCGGTGGGGGGTCGGCGGCGGCGGTGGAGAGCGGGCGCGGGGGGCGAGGGAGGGAATCGATCTGGCAAGGGAGGGGGAGGGAGGAGGATCGATCTGGCGAGGGGGAAAGGGATAGAGGGGGGAAGGTTATCAATGGCGCACCACCCAGGGGTGCGCCATAAGTACATCCATAGCAATGGCGCACCACCCAGGGGTGCACCATAAGTACGTCCATAGCAATGGCGCACCACCGAGGGGTGCGCCATAAGTAACTTTTTTTTTGAAAATATCATCAAATTTGTTATTTGAAAATATCATCAAATTTGTTTTTTTGGATTTTTAGTTGCATTCAATATTTGGAGGGTGCGGGGGGTGCTCGGCGGCGAGGGGGATCTGGCGAGGGAGGATAACGATCGAGATGGAGGCCGGGGATCGAGATCGAGTGTCCTCATGAATATTCAATATTTTTTCATATTGAATATGAAAAAATATCATCAAATTTGAAAAAATATTCATGAATTCAAAACGTGCCCATGAAATTTTAAAATATTCATGAGTTCAAAAAGTGCCCATTAAATACAATCGAAAAATGAAGACTGCGATTTAAATACAATCGATCTTAGCTAGCTATCTTTTCACAATCTTCTTGCCCTTCTTTTTCGCAAATGGAGTTCTTCTGTTGAACGGACGTCCTTTAGGTGGGGTGGTCCTGCTTCTTCTTGTGGTGTATGGCACTTCATTGTCGTCGTCATGTTCCATCTTCGGGTCGCCGTACTTGTCGAAGTCTTGCTCATTGGTGACTCCATCCATTCCGATGATCTTCCTTCTGCCTCTCCTCACGACAACACGACTGGGCTTTGACGGGTCGGTAATGAAGAAGCATTGGTCCACTTGGGAAGCCAGTACCCATGGCTCATTTTTCACGGTGACGTTTGCGCCCGCGGTCTTGGATTTAGCTTCAGGTATAACCATGGTGGTGAAATACCGGTCTTCTTTTCGGACGCTCTTGGCCCATCTGACACGGAACATCGGGACCTTCTCTCCAGCGTAGCTCAGCTCCCAGATCTCCTCGATCCTTCGGTAGTATCTGTCCTTATCGTTACCGGTGTAGGATTTCATCGTTACCCCAGAGTTCTGATAACCATCGCTCTTCATGTCCTTGTCCTCGGTGTAGAATGTGTAGCCGTTGATATCGTAAGCCTCATAGGTCATCAGGTTGTGCTCGGCGCCCTGTGACAAGGCGAATATGAGTTTTTTCTTCCGCATAAGAATCCTCATGTAAAGGGTACGACAGAAGCTTCTCCTTGAACCAACGCGTGAAACATGAGTTGTGATCTTTGATTATATCTCCTTCCGTCCTCTGTTGGCCTCGGTCATTGTACGTCTTCTCAATAAAGGTTTTGTGCTCTACCACCCAAGGATCGACCACGTCTATGTGTTGTAGCGCGACTAGGTTTGCTCTTTCAAAGTCGATGAGTCGACCATCGAACTCGACATGCATTTCGCGGCGACCCGCTCGGTGACCCGTGCGGTGACCCCATCCAGCGAGCCTGTCGAGGTGCCTGTTGACGGGCAGACCAACGGGGTTCTCGATGCCTAGATAATTCGTGCAGTAGGAGATGCACTCTTCGGTCAGAAAGCCCCTGGCTATGCTTCCCTCTGGATGTGACATGTTGCGAACGTATCCTTTGATGACACCATTCATCCTTTCGAACGGCATCATGCTGTGCAGGAACATCGGCCCGAGTTGGATCATATCCTCCACGATATGGACCAGCAGATGCACCATCACGTCGAAGAATGCAGGCGGGAAGTACATCTCAAGCTCGCATAGTATCACCACGATCTCTTCCTGTAGCCTTCTTAGTTGCCTCACGCCAACCGACTTCCAAGAGATGACGTCGAAAAAGTTGCATAGGCCAAATAGCGTTTCACGGACGTGCGCATCCATGATCCCACGGATTGCAACTGGAAGTATCTACATCATCAACACATGACAGTCGTGAGACTTCATCCCGCTGAACTTCTGCTTCGTTGGGTCTAGGTATCTGCTTATCTTCCCCGCGTAACCGTAAGGAAGTTTTACTTCTACGAGGCAGGTGAAAAACTACTCGATCTCCTCCTGACTTAGAGTGAAGCACGCGGGAGGGTAGTCATTTCCGGTCTTCTTGGCCTTTTTGCCTTTGCAACGACTTTCCGTGTCCTGCTTCGCCTCATCATCATCATCATCATTAGCATGAAGCTCCTCCCTGATGCCCATTGATTTCAAGTCTGCCCTTGCTTTCAGCCCATCTTTGGTCCTCTTTGGCATGTTGAGCAGGGTACCAAGCAGACTCTCGCACACGTTCTTCGTGATATGCATGACATCAAGGCTGTGAGGCACACGGTGGATCTTCCAGTACGACAAGTCCCAGAATACAGACCTCGTTTTCCATACCTTCAGCAGCGGCTCTGGCGCCTTTCGCTTCTTTCCCGGCTCTGGCGCCTTTTGTTTCATTCCCCGCAGTGGGCAATCTTTCCAATGTTTGAACAGCTCGTCTATTTCCTCGCCGCTCCTCGTACGCGGGCGTCTTCGGGGTTCGGTTTCACCATCGAATAGATCCTTGCGTTTTCTCCATGGGTCATCGTCGCGAAGCCACCTTCGATGTCCCATGAACACAGTTTTCGAAGACCCGGGATCTTTGTCTAGCTGGCGGTACGTTGTGTCATCCATGCACCTGATGCATCCAGAAAATCCTGGACCACCTGCCCCGCGACATATCCGTAACCAAGATAGTCGTGCACCGTCGTGAGCAGTGCGGCTCTCATAGGGAAATATTCTTTCTCTGCGGCGTCCCACGTATTGGCTGGCGTTTTCCATAGCGTGTCTAGCTCCTCTTTCAGCAGCCCCAGATACAGATTGATGTCGTTCCCTGGTTGTTTCGGCCCTTCAATGAGCATACTCATGTGAATGTACTTCCTCTTCAAGCACAACCAGGGGGAAGGTTGTACATCCACACAAACACAGGCCAGGTGCTATGTGTGCTTCCAAACGGATTGACTCCATCGGTGCTCGCGCCCAGCACGATGTTCCTTGGATCGTCCCCAAATTCTGGATGTTCAAAGCTCAACGCTTGCCACTGGCTCGCATCCTTAGGGTGACTCAGCATCTTGTCTTTTTTATTTATCTCCGGATCATTTCCGTCATCTTCTCGCTTCTTCTCCTCCCTATCCGCGTGCGAACGCAGGAGCTTTGCTAGCTTAGGGTCCGTGAAATACCGCTGCAGACGAGGAGTGATCGGAAAGTACCACACCACTTTTCGATGAGCTTTCTTCCTCTTCTTGTATCGAGTGATGCCACACACCGGACATATGGTAGACTCCGCGTGCTTGTCCCGATAAATGATGCAATTGTTCATGCACACATGGTATTTCACGTGCGGTAAATCCAGAGGACACACGATTTTCTTTTCCTCCTCGAAACTGGTCGGGCACTTGTTCCCCTTGGGAAGACGTTCATGCCAGAATGACATGTTCTCGTCGAAGCATGCGTCGGTCATTTTTTACCTTCATCTCCAGAGCCATGAGCGTTACTTTCAGGCGGGTATCCTTGGGCATACATCCTTCATACAATGCAGTAACCGTGTCTATCTCCAGTTGATCCAGCTTGGCTTTCTCTCAGGGGGTAGCTCTTGCGTTATCCGTCTGCTTGAGAAGCAGATCTTGAATATGAGGGTCCTGCACCCAGCCTCCATCGTCGTCTGCTCCGGCATCTTCATCTTCATGATCATGCCCTTTGTCTTGATCTTCCTCATCATCATGTCCAGCATCTTCTACATGATGACTGTGTACAGCATCACCGTCGTGATGATGTCCTAGAGATTCTTCGTCTTCTCGCCCGCCCTCGCCGCGGTGGTTGCCTTCCTCATTTCTTGTCCGACCCCCATGGATGACTTCATAGTAATCTTCATCACCTTGCCACCGATAGCCATCCATGAAACCACGCAAGAGCAGGTGGTCCGCACCTGCCCAGAATCCTGGTCGCAATAAGGCTCTTCAGCTTGCATCTTCGACACGGACATCTTATCTTCGTCTCGTTCTTTTGAAGCATCTCAGCCTTCACGGAGCTCAAAAACCTATTCACGATGCCTTCGGTCATCGTGCGGACCATGGTCGCCTGCGGGGTAGAGCAAAATGATATTTTAGAACCAAGAAAAAAGTGGCATGACTTTCCCTAAAAATAGGACCAAAAAGAATGCATAGTGCCAAAATTCTCGCCGAAACAGAAATGAATCAACATTCCGGCAAAATATTGGCAACTATCGCATTTCAAATACTGGTACCTGGAAACACAAATATATATGCAACACCACAAACATATGCAACACCACAAGCATACATAGATCTAGCTAGGCCATAAAAAGTGCATGTGCACGTTGTTGGAGGGAGAAAAAAAGTAGATCTACAACATAAAGATAGCTTTCCTCTTACTTACCTATCAAAAAAAGGTAATTTAACCACTTAATTTGGATGAATCTATGGTGCAAATGAGGTGAGGAGGAGGAGGCAGCCGAGACAAGCTTGGAGGAGGAGGTGGAGAGAATGAAGTGGGGAAAGTGAGTGTGTAGGTGTGGCTGTCCAAAATATCTAGTTGGTCGCAGGTTACTAATGGCGCATCACCCACAAATGCGCCATTACTAATTGCGCACCGGATTGTGGTGCGCCATTAGTAGTTTTGCAAAAAAACAAAAAAACAAAATGATAGTAGTGGCGCACGTGGTGAGTGGTGCGCCATTACTAGTTAAACTAGTAATGGCGCACTGTTCCCTGGTGCGTCATTAGTATTTTTGGAAAAAAATATGTTAGTAGTGGCGCACCATTGGTGTGGTGCGCCATTAGTGTGATAGACACTAATGGCGCACCAACACATGATGCGCCACTGCTATATAGTAGTGGCGCACCACATGTCTGGTGCGCCATTAGTGTCCATATTATCTATAACCCTTTTCCTAGTAGTGATGAATAATACTATCATCTAAAGTGGCTTTAGAAGAAGTTTGCTCCCACTTTTCCAAATGAGGAGAATTTTGCTTATGTGGAGACTAGTGAAATTTCTATGCTTGTAGATCACGAACATAATGCTTTATGTGCTGGTTATACTAGTGCAAATGCCCGTGCATTGCACCGGGCGAAATATTAAATATAACTTGCTCCACGTGCCATTATGAAACACCTTTTTAATCCAAAATTTTCAAACGTCATAAATAAGTTTACACTGAGTATTTCTTTTTGGACCATGAAATTTGGACGTACCCACAATGTTCGCCATGACCTATTTCAGATCCGCACTTTCATTTCATCCGAAAGAGTAGTTGTTTATGGAATAGTCTTTCAATCAATTTTATTTTTTGCTCTTCAGAAAAACACAAATATTTTTTTTGAGAAGGTGTTTTTTTTAAGAATTTTTTTAAATGGAATCATTTTTAAGGCGACAAACTTTTTTGGGATATTATATTTCATTTGTAATTTATTTTGCACTGTTTTTTGGGCTTGGCAACTCATAGACAACACGCACAAACTCAATCTTCGTCCAACCAATGTCTGCCTGATGTGTAACAAAAAAATTATTTGAATACAGTATATGCTCCAGTTTTCACCACTGAAACACCATATAGGGATGACAAACATATGGTTTGTGGTGGAAGATTCTAGATATTGAATGCAAGCATCATGCCAAATATCAACCAGAAAATCATGTGTTCCAATGCAACAGTACTACTATAGTTTATCCTATTAGTTCTCACAAAACTAACTGGATAACTATGCAGTGTCATCATCATTTTCGATAGTGTTGACATGCTGGCAAAAAGAATGTTCGGTTCTAGGTGCATATAAATCTGATGTATTTTGCGCCACCATGACAAAGCAAACATTTATAGTTATTTGCGCCACCATATCAATATGTCTAGTGAGTGCTGCACCAATGAGCACATAGAATTAGTACAAGACTGGAAGCTTTGGCTCAAAAAAAGGTTAACCTCTACTATCGGTCAGCTCTACTACACCAGAGAATTACAAATGTGGACATGATAAAATAAGGAACCATATAGGTGTAGTACAAACATGAGTGGTGAAGCAAACATATCTTAATTGTGGGTTCTAACCGTTGAAAGGAACATGATAAGAGTAGTTGAAAGATATTAAATACTTGAAGCATCTATTATTTGAACCTTGACATTTTAATTCTCAGTAAAACCTCCAAACCTACTGTTGCAACATAAGATTTGTCTATGATCTCAGCTGTAACAATTCTATGTTTTGTCACAAACTCTGCAGCAAAACAACAATCAGTTGTGAGTAAGACGAGAGAGAAAGGTGGATCTGCGAAGAGCGTATGGGGCGAGAAAAGTACTGAACAAAGTAGTAGGGAGATGAACTTCGGGCGGATGGTCTCCAGGAGAACTGCCATAGGTGTGGATTTCTGAAGAAAAACAAATGGTTCCATAACAATTCTTGTGCAGCTGTGCAGTGCTTCGACGCTAGGAGATTAACTACCTGTAGATGAATCCACCATCAGGCTGGCATTTGGTAGAGGGGAGATGGGGCAGCAAGGTAGATGGAAGCAGGAGGATATTAGTGGAATAAACAAGATTGTAATGACTGAAATTGCTATCTTTCCTCTAAAAGAAACAGAAATGAGGCAACTTGCAAAACGTAAGGCTCGACCATGTTTTTATCTGTGGTGACGACCGACCCTCTTTGTCCTTCCTAAGTCGCGATCAGACTTGAAGCAGTACAACATGAATCAATTGTCAAATTTAAAGTGTCAACTTTCAGACTTGAAGCACTACATACTTTTGCTGAAAGATGTCACTATGTCAGTTTATGATTGGCCACAATCACAAGCCAATAATGCTCAGAAACTGCCTAAGAAAATATCTATATGTTCTTGTATCCATAACAATGATGATTATTGTATGACGCTAGACTGGGTTAGTGTTCTTCTGATGCTGTAAACTGAATGCAGATTTGCAAAGGCTAACTAAAGGATGGAAGATATGAGAAGCTTACCAGCTTGGTGGCGTTCTTGAGGAACTCAAGCTTGGCACGCACGGTGATGGGAACCCTGATGAACACCATCTTGATCCTCCAATAATCTAGGGATTACGCAGCGAAGGGTTCATAACTCTGTCCAAACTTCAAAAATCACGAAGGGTTGCGCCTATTAGCTGCTCAGAAAAAAAATCATGCCAATCTCTATCCCTTGCCAAGTCCCATTACAAAATATAATTAGATTCAACTGAACCACCAAAGCAGAATAAAACAATTACTAAGGGATGTAGTCAGGCGCCACAATAGTTGTGCTCGATGTCAGATTATGGCTTGCCTTCCATGGTAATCGGTTAAGAGCTATTCAGTTCTTCTGATCTAGTTCGTGGTTTGGATTGGATTCGATGCTTTCCCTGTCCACCTCGCCGCGGACCAGAGAGCAACCCCAAATCTGCCTCATGTAACAAGTTTGTTATTATATATGAAGCAATTGTAATCTCGAGCACTGATTTTCTGTACACAACATTTACTCATTGACAGAAAATGGACCAAAAGATCAGTCCTAACATTTTCAAGCACAACAAATACGAAGATTGGATAAAAAAATGTTCAGTACAGGAGAAAATCTATCGCAGGATCTTCCGGTTTACTTGTTCATGAACTTATTCACCAATAATAGCAATGCAAACATGGAATCAAGTACAGAAGGTGGGATCAAATGGGAAACTGAAGATGGTGTTCCACTCTCCGTCCCTGTAACAACACAATCTTGCATTCAATTCCCCAACAAACAAAAATTCTTGTTGATGCTTCCACATGGTTGGAGGCTTGAGGAGGGGATCTTGTACTCACCATCCCGCTCGGAGAGGATACCCCGCCGGAGGAGGGGATCCAACCAGATGAGGGGAGCATGGCTCTCCGCGCCTCAATCCAGCCAGAAGGAGCCGCCGTTGCCGCGTGGGATGTGGGAAGGGAGGGAGCCGCAACAATGGTGGTGGTAGATGGCGGCGCGAGGGAAGATCGACCTGCCACCAGTCGCCTCCGGTCTGCAGATAAGATAGTCGGGCGGTGGGGTGGCCTGCCGCCGATGCCGAGGAAGGCAAAGCCATGGGGCGATGCAACACCACCACCGGTGCCGAGTGAGGCGAAGCCATGGGGCGATGCAGCCGATGTTCGGGCGTAGGGGTGCGGGAGATCTGTGTTTTTCAATGACGAACCGTTATTTCACACATAGGGACTTCACTGCGGGTTAATTCTCAAAAAGTATAGGGGCTTTTCTGAAAACTTACTGCGACGGTTAACCCGGAGACTCAATCCGTGCTTTATTATTAGGGAGAGATTGTTGAACTCATTCACGATGCTACTGAAAATTATTATGAGGGAGGAATACATGCTTGTAGGAGTTGCAATAATATCAAGTTTCCTCTCTATGTGCTTAAAGTTCTGAAGTTATACTTGTTTTGCCTTCCTATGCTAGTTGATTCTTATTCCAATAAATTGTGTGCTCAAAAAATCCCTAGGCATAGGAAGTGGGTTAGGTTTAAACGTGGTAGTCATATTCTTCATGATGCTCTCTTTATGTTTCAGTTCTTATCTTTTATGTGAGCATCATTAAAATCATCATGCCTAGCTAAAAGGCATTAAAGAAAAGCGCTCATTGGGAGACAACCCAATGTTTACCCTTACTGTTTTTGTGTGTTCTCATGATTAAGCTACTATAGTAATAATGTATTATAGCTTTTGCTTCAATAAGTGCCAAGTAAGACCTTTGGGAAGACTTGGGTGAAAGTTAATGTGATCTTGCTGTAAAAAAACAGAAACTTTGCGCTCATGAGATTAGCTGTCATTTTTTACAGAAGAGTGCGATTGAGTTGATTATTTTTTCAGAAGATTAATAGACAAATTCCTCATGTCCACCAATTTAGTTCATAATTTTTGGAGTAGAAGAAGTATGTTTGGTGTTCAGATCATTACAGACTGTTCTGTTTCTAACAGATTCTGTTTTCATTGCAAAGTTTGCTTGTTTTCTAGTTTCTATGGCTTCTATTTCTCAATATAAATTGTAGAAATGATATGGTACAGTAGGAATTTTGTGAGAAAAACTTATGAACCTTGTCTTTGACAGTACCAAAGTGAATGGTTTACTCTTTATCATACTAACCTATCTCATGAAGTTCCGTTAAGTTTTGTGTGATTCAAGTTTTCAAGCATTGGGTGAGATATCGATCTGAGGAGAATAAGGAGTGGAAAGACCCTAAGATTGGGGATGCCCAAGGCACCCCAAGGTAATATTCAAGGAAGGCTCAAGTGCCTAAGCTTGGGGATGCCCCGGAAGGCATCCCCTCTTTCGTCTTCAAAACTATCGGTATACCTTACTCGGAGCTATATTTTTATTCATCACATGATATGTGTCTTGCTTGGAGCGTATTTTCAATTTTACTTGTTGTTTGAATAAAACCATTGGATCTGAAATCTTGAATGAAAAAGAATCCTCCCATGGCTATTTAATTATTTGACTACTCAGTATTCTTCGCTTATATCTTTTTGGAGTAGTTTGTCATTTACTCACGTGCTTCACATATATCCTATGAGTAAATGGTTGAATGAATTGAATATCATAAATTTGAATTCATATATGTTTCATATGCTTACAACATGGGGAGTAATGACTTCACACATAATAGGTATAGGTAGTAAACTTATTGGAAGTTAGCAACCGCAGAATTGGTCACTTGAACAATTCATGAAAGAATATTGAAGGAAGAGAGATTTCACATATAAATATACTATATTGGACATATTTTGTAATTGTGAGCACTCATTAAAATATGACATGCTGAAAAGTTGATGTTGGACAAGGAACACAACTTAATGGGTTATGTTTTCCTATATTAGAAACATTATATTGTCTTGGATCATCCAACATGTTGAGCTTGCCTTTCCCCCTCATGCTAGCCAAATTCTTTGCACCAAGTAGAGATACTACTTGTTCTTTCGAATATCCTTAAACCCAGTTTTGCCATGAGAGTCCACCATATCTACCTATGGATTGAGTAAGATCCTTCAAGTAAGTTGTCATTGTTGCAAGCAATAAAAATTGCTCTCTAAATATGTATGATCTATTAGTGTGGAGAAAATAAGCTTTATACGATCTCGTGATGTGGAAGAAATAAAAGTGACAGACTGCATAATAAAGGTCCATATCACAAGTGACAATATAAAGTGACGTTCTTTTGCAATAAGATTTCGTGCATCCAACCATAAAAACACATGACAACCTCTGCTTCCCTCTGTGAAGGGCCTATCTTTTATTTTTATCCTATACTTTGTACAAGAGTCAAGGTGATCATCACCTTTCCCTTTTTACACTTTTTCCTTTGGCAAGCACTTAGTGTTGGAG
>NC_041392.1:677200992-677208960 GCF_002162155.2 Triticum dicoccoides
TTTCATAAATATTATTGTTGGCATTACCCTTGAGGTAAAAGGTTGGGAGGCGAAACTATAAGCCCCTATCTTTCTCTGTGTCCGATTAAAACTTTGAACCAATAAATATCACGTGAGTGTTAGCAATTGTGAAAGATTAAATGATAGTTGAGTATGTGAAGTTTGTTGTACCAAAGCTCTTACATGGACCCTTCCTGAAAATAAGATGAATTGTAATTGTTTGATGACTAAGAGCATGGTTTGTTAGTTTTCAGGAAAGTATGATTTATACTTTAACATGTGAATAGCTTGTTACTTGATCATGAGAAGTTTCATGAGTTGAGCTACTGTTATGATATATAATGATGCTAGAAAAAGTGATTGGAACTATGATTGATGAAACTTGCGCACTTGCTAGCATTCACACTTCATAAGTTATTTCTTTTATCATTTACCTACTCAAGGACGAGGAGGAAATAAGCTTGGGGATTCTGATACGTCTCCAACGTATCTATAATTTATGAAGTATTCATGCTATTATATTATCCATCTTAGATGTTTTATATGCATTTATATGCTATTTTATATGATTTTTGCGACTAACCTATTAACCTAGAGCCAAGTGCCACTTTCTGTTTTCCCTTGTTTTTGAGTACTGCAGACAAGGAATACCAAACGCAGTCCAATTGACATGCCAATTTTTGATGATTTTTTATGCACCAAAAGAAGCCCCCGGAGTAAAAGAGTTGGGCCAGAAGAGTTCCAAGCCGTCCATAAGGGTGGGGGCGCGCCCCATCCCCTGGGCGTGGGCCCTTATCTCGTGGACGACTCTGAGACCCCCCTGACGTGAAACCGACGCCAAAAATTCCTATAAATACAGAAACCCCCAGAAAATAACCTAGATCGAAAGTTCCGCTGCAGCAAGCCTCTGTAGCCATGAGAAATCAATCTAGGCCCTCTCTGGCACCCTGCCGGAGGGGGCCATCATCACCGAAGGGCATGGAGGAGGATCCCGGAGGGGCCATCATCACCATGAAGGCCAAGGACCAGAGGGGGAACCTCTCCCCATCCAGGGGGGAGGCCATGGAGGATGAAGCACAAGGGGGAGAACCTCTCCTCCTTTCTCTTGGTGGCACTGGAGTGCCATCGAGAGGGGAATCATCGCCACGGTGATCGTCTTCATCAACATCACCATCATCTCTTTTACGCGGTCCACTCTCCCGCACCCCACTATAATCCCTACTTGAACATGGTGCTTTATGCCACATATTATGATCCAATGATGTGTTGCCATCCTATGATGTTTTGAGTAGATTTCCTTTGTCTATGGGTTGATTGATGATCTAGATTTGTACGAGTTGTATGTTTTATTTTGGTGATGTCCTATTGTGCCCTCTGTGTCGCGCAAGCGTGAGGGATTCCCGCTGTAGGTGTTGCAATATGTTCATGATTCACTTATAGTGGGTTGCTTGAGTGACAGAAGCATAAATCCGAATAAGGGGGTTGTTGCGTATGGGATAAAGGGGACTTGATGCTTTAATGCTATGGTTGGGTTTTACCTTAATGATCTTTAGTAGTTGCGGACGCTTGCTAGAGTTGCAATCATAGGTGCATATGATGCAAGAAGAGAAAGTATGTTAGCTTATGCCTCTCCCTCGTATGAAATTGCAATGACGACCACCAGTCTTGTTAACAATTGCCTAAGAAAATTCCGCACATCGATCCATCATTATTCCACACTCGCTATTTATAATATCTAGTAATATATTCTACATTTATGATAACAGCACCTACTTTTATATTTTATCTCTCCGATACCATGCAAAGTTATCCTCTTCATACCCACAACGTAGTTTTATTTCTCGTTTCTAGTTGGAAGCAAATGTTCGGTGTACGTAGAGTCATATCAGCGGCAGATAGGGCTTGAGAGAATATTGATCTTACCTTTAGATCCTTGTGGGTTCGTCACTCCATACTTAATTATCACTTCTACCATTGGGAATTGCTACGATGATTCCCTGCACTTGGGGATTATCAGCCCGCACTATATAGTCAGGCATAGGTCTACCCTAGCCGCCGCTGCTTCGTATGGTTTCGCACCACCATTCCAGATCATTGCACTGCCAAGCAAGTCTTCTCCATCCCTCCTTTTGGTGTTCACTGGGAGAAGGGACAGTAGGCCTCTGGAACCCCGCCTCTCGTGGTCGTGTACAAGAGAGGGCGATTAGGTTTTTGGGGAGCACACCCACGCGACTGCTGGCAGTGACGACTTTGCGAACGACGACTTCTTCCCCGACCTCGGAAACCTCATCCTCGACGACATGGGCGACAACGTCAACGCCGGCGGTGCCGCTCCCGCTGCACCGTATGTGATTCTATCCTTCCTGTTCGAGATCGTGGTAGAATTCATGTTTCTAGTATGTGCCCTATATGTGATCTGTTCATCTACTATGCTAGTTCGCATGATTACTTTAATCTCTGCTATTGCCGTCATGATTTATCTTATATTTATTCGGATTAAATCTCGTAGTAATTTGCTCATATTTCCAACAATCCAAAAACCTGATTATAGGCAATTTACTCCGAGTGGTTTTGCTGCGCATTTGAAGCCGCCTGCCTTTAAGGGGGTGCAATATAAGAGGTGGCGCACGAGAGCAGTCTACTGGTTTCAGACCATGTGCTGCTATGACGTCACTAAAGGCAAGCCTGAGGGCGATCTTAATCCAGCCCAGTTGGAAGCTTTTGAGGATCGATACTCTCTTTAAAGGCGCTCTTATGAGTTTTCTTGATGACTCCATTGTGGATTTGTATATGTTGTTTGACAACAGCAAGGACATGTGGGCTGCGCTCGAGGCCAAGTTTGGTGCCTCCACTAGTAGAAAAAGGGTCAAATGTAAAGCACATTAGTGCCGGTTTGAATTTGAGCCGGCATTAATGTATCCATTAGTGCCAGTTCCAATGGCTAGGCGGGCGTACATCATTAGTACCGGTTCATGGGCAACCTTTAGTACCGGTTCATGCCATGAACCGGCACTAATGAGGCTGTGTCATGCTGTGGTTAGGCTGGGGCCCCCACAAAGACCTTTAGTACCAGTTCATGGCATGAACCGGTACTAGAGTTTCTTAGTAAGCTGAATTTTAGTCCCACCTCGCCAAGAGAGAGGCAGCATGAGCGGTTTATAAGCCGTGAGTGCAGAGACGATGAAGAAGAGGCGCAATGCTCACCTGCACGCTGCTTAGCTTCAAGCCTTTCGGAATAGCATAGATTGCACGAAGCTATGTGCAGTGCAGTCTACACTATTCCGAAAGGCTTGAAGCTAATTAACCAACATTGCACCTCTTTTTTTATTTTTAATAACTTATTTGAACTCCGGACTTCTTGTGTTCAGTATGCAGCATTCAAAGCGACGTCATTAATTTCCAACATGTTCTGGCATCATTTGCTGTTTTTCAGTCATTTACCGATTTGTTTAGAGAGCTAAATGACCGTGAAATTGAAAATCACTACAAAATGAACTCTGAAAATGTTGAAATTTGGCATGGTATCATCATTTCACCCGCATAGCATTTGCAAAAGAGTAGAGAGGGTCACGGCAAAAATTGGACGCACTTCGTGTACAAACTGGACAATCTCTTTCGGAGTATCAGGGTTTCGGACGAGAACTCATCTGTTACACGGGCACTTCAATGTTTTTTAAACTTATTTGAACTCCGGACTTCTTTTGCGTTCAATATGCAGCATTCAAAGCGATCCAACCTGTTCTGACATCATTTGCTATTTTTCAGTCATTTACCGATTTGTTTAGAGAGCTAAATGACCGTGAAATTGAAAATCACTACAAAATGAACTCTGAAAATGTTGAAATTTGGCATGGTATCATCATTTCACCCGCATAGCTTGTGCAAAAGAGTAGAGAGGGTCACGGCAAAAAACTGGACGCACTTCGTGTACAAACTGGACAATCTATTTCAGAGTATCAGGGTTTCGGACGAGAACCCATCTGTTACATGGGCACTTCAATGTTTTTGAAACTTATTTGAACTCCGGACTTCTTT
Source organism: Triticum dicoccoides (assembly GCF_002162155.2). Taxonomy (NCBI): domain Eukaryota; kingdom Viridiplantae; phylum Streptophyta; class Magnoliopsida; order Poales; family Poaceae; genus Triticum; species Triticum dicoccoides. Next base: position 677,205,028 of record NC_041392.1, read on the forward strand.
CGCGTTCAGTATGCAGCATTCAAAGCAACGTCATCAATTTTCAACATGTTCTGACATCATTTGCTGTTTTTCAGTCATTTACCGATTTGTTTAGAGAGCTAAATGACCGTGAAATTGAAAATCACTACAAAATGAACTCTAAAAATGTTGAAATTTGTCATGGTATCATCATTTCACCCGCATAGCATGTGCAAAAGAGTAGAGAGGGTCACGACAGAAACTAGACGCACTTCGTGTACAAACTGGACAATCTGTTTCGGAGTATCAGGGTTTCGGATGAGAACTCATCTGTTACATGGGCACTTCAATGTTTTTTAAACTTATTTGAACTTCGGACTTCTTTTGCATTCAATATGCAGCATTCAAAGTGACATCATCAATTTCCAACATGTTCTGACATCATTTGCTATTTTTCAGTCATTTACCGATTTGTTTAGGGAGCTAAATGACCGTGAAATTGAAAATCACTACAAAATGAACTCTGAAAATGTTGAAATTTGGCATGGTATCATCATTTCACCCACATAGCATGTGCAAAAGAGTAGAGAGGGTCACGGCAAAACTGGACGCACTTCGTGTACAAACTGGACAATCTCTTTCGGAGTATAAGAGTTTCAGACGAGAACTCATCTGTTACACGGGCACTTCAATGCTTTTTAAACTTATTTGAACTCTAGACTTATTTTGCGTTCAGTATGCAGCATTCAATGCGACGTCATCAATTTCCAACACGTTCTGACATCATTTGCTGTTTTCAGTCATTTACCGAATTGTTTAGAGAGCTAAATGACCGTGAAATTGAAAATCACTACAAAATAAACTATGAAAATGCTGAAATTTGGCATGGTATCATCATTTCACCCGCATAGCATGTGCAAAAGAGTAGAGAGGGTCACGGCAAAAACTGGACGCACTTCGTGTACAAACTGGACAATCTCTTTCTGATTATCAGGGTTTCAGACGAGAACTCATCTGTTACACGGACACTTCAATGTTTTTTAAACTTATTTGAACTCCAGACTTCTTTTGCGTTCAGTATGCAGCATTGAAAGCAACGTCATCAATTTCCAACACGTTCTGACATCATTTGCTGTTTCTCAGTCATTTACCGAATTGTTTAGAGAGCTAAATGACCGTCAAAATTGAAAATCACTACAAAATGAACTCTGAAAATGTTGAAACTTGCCATGGTATCATCATTTACCCGCATAGCATGTGCGAAAGAGTAGGGATCGTCACAAAGAAACTAAATACAGAGAAAAAAACTACTCAGAAATAAATAGAAGAAAATAAATAAAGCAGAAAAGAAAAAAACTATATAAAAAATTACTCAAAAATAAATAGAAGAAAATAAATAATGCAGAAAAGAAAAAAACTATATAAAAAATTACTCAAAAATAAATAGAAGAAAATAAATAGTGCAAAAAATAAAAAAACTATATAAAAAATTTGTTGGGGCGCTGCCCAGTGGGCCTGCCAGACCTAGGGTGTGCGAATGCAGGCCCAGAAGGGCCAGCAGGCTCACAGGGCAGCGCGCCATAGTTAGGTCCAGAAGCCTGCTATATAGAGAAGTTCGAAGGAGCAGCCCCGGCTGGGTTTATAAACCAGTGCGGCTGCCCTTCGCTCGGCGAGGTGGGACTAAACCACTACTAGGAAAAGGGCTATAGATGAAATTGACACTAATGGCGCACCAGACATGTGGTGCTCCACTACTATATACTAATGACGCACCATGTGTTGGTGCGCCATTAGTGTCCAAATACTAATGGTGCACCACATCCACGGTGCGCCATTAGTAACAAGATTTTTTTCTTTTTTTTTCAAAACTAGTAATGGCGCACCGTGGGAGTGGTGCACCATTACTAGTTAAACTAGTAATGGCGCACCACTTCCACGGTGCGTCATTAGTAAAAAAAATTCAATTTTTTTTAATTTTTTTTCAAAACTAGTAATGGCGCACTAGGGGATAGTGCACCATTACTAGTTAAACTAGTAATGGCGCACCACATCCACGGTGCGCCACTAGTAATTTTTTTATATTTTTTGAAAACTAGTAATGGCGCACCGTGGGACTGGTGACTAGTAATGGCGCACCACTCCCACGGTGCGTCATTACTAACTTGGCCCAAAAATTCCCTCGCATGCACCCCCCGACCGCCTTTTTCAGTTTAAAAAAAATAAAAAAAATGATGAACATGTCAAAAAAATAAAAGAAAATAAGTTTCCCATGTGATATGTGGTCTAGTTGTTGGGAAATTTCCAAAAATGAATTTTGACTTTATTTGCAAAATCTCTCTGGAATTTGTAAATTGGGCATAACTTTTGCATACGAACTCGGATTAAAAAGTTTTCTATATGAAAAATCATCTACTCGAAATGTTAAATACGAATTTAACATTTTCAAAACCCTCAAAAGCCTAACAGAAAAAAAGTTACGGGGCTTTTAAGATCTGTAGGCAAAAAATTCAAAAAAATTCAAACTTACTAGTGGCGCGCCGTATGTTAGGTGCGCCACTAGTAACAGAAAAAAATAGTTTCAATTTTTTTGGGAATTTTTTTCAAAATATGGTGCGTAATATGAACGGAAGTTTGAAATATTTTTTCAAAGTTTCATCACACTCATGAACATGAACAAAGTCCTAAACATCAACAAGGTTTAATAGGATTGATATGCTAGATATATCAACAAGTGCCTGTGAAGTGAGCTGGTGCTGGGGTTGGATAGAACTTTGAAGTTAAGCGTGCTTGGGCAGGAGTAGTGTGAGGATGGGTGACCTCTCGGGAAGTTTGACCATGGAGTGTGATTTGACCTGAGATTAAGCATATTGACCGAAGATTAAGCCATAGTGACTCGAGATTAAGAAAAAAATAAAAAAAATTGATTTTTTTTAAAAAAAATTAAAAAAATTATGAAAAAAATTATTATTAATAGCGCACTTCTATGTGGTGCGCCATTACTAAGTCAGATAGTAATGGCGCACCTCTAGGCATACTAATGGCATAGTATACTAATGGCGCACCAGTGGTGCGCCATTAGTAAAAACAACTAGTGGCGTGGTACTAGTGGCGCACCAGTAGTGCGCCATTAGTAGGCAAAACTGGTGCACCACTAGTAGGCCTTTTCCTAGTAGTGAACATTGTGCACTGCCGGTGGCAGCGCACAACCATTAGTACCGGTTGGTGGCTCCAACCGGTACTAATGAGTGGGCCTTTAGTACTCGTTCGTGGCATGAACCGGTACTAAAGGGACCGTTTCCCGCCCCTTGGCCTGACGAAAATTGGCCTTTAGTACCGGTTGGTGGCTCCAACCGCTACTAAAGGCCCCTCCTATATATATGACACTTACGAAAAATTCAGTTTCATCGACCACCACTTCTTCTCCAACTTCTTCGCGTGACATCGCCGCCGTCGCCGCACCGTCGCCCATCGCGCGCCGCCCTCGCCGCCCCCGCCGCCCGTCGTCGCCATCACAGCCCGTCGTCACCGTCACCGCCGTCGCCCCCGCCACCCGTCGCCACCGCCCGTTGCCGTCTCGATCGCACCGTCGCCCCCGGCCTGCCACTCGTCGCCGTGCCGTCCCGTCGCATCGCCGTCTCGCGTCGCCGCCCATACGCCACCGCCCCCCGCTCGTACACACACACACAGACACACACACACACATATTGTTTTTACTTATTTTCTGTTTTCTGTTGTTTAGATTAATGTTAGATAAATTACGTAGATAAGAATGTTAGAATGTTAGATGAATTATATGGAAAAGATGTTAAATATTAATGTCAATTTTAGATGAATTAGCAAGATATTAATTAGGTATATATATGAGATTTGAACTAGTTGAATTAATATAACTAGTTTATTTTTAGTATGAAAATTAATAGAACAAGTTTATTTTTAGTAAGAAAATTTAGGTATATGAGATTATTTGAACTAGTT